>NW_024387106.1:0-36043 GCF_900408965.1 Simochromis diagramma | reverse complement strand
CCCACGTGATACAGAAGCCATCTGGCAGGGAAAAAACAACGGAGAGCACGTGAAACTGCTGAGGGGAGAAAACACAATGAGCGCAGAGGAAACGTTTCCTGATGGCGGTGAGAATGACAACCCCACTGTAAAATTACTCCCAAGAAAAGGTTCTCATTCCTCAGTGTGGAAGTTTTTTGGCTTCAAAGAAGACGATGAGAGTCAAAAAAATTTCATTTGCAAGCTGTGTTTTGTCATAACAGCAGCACCGCAAGGTAACACTACAAATCTGTATAACCACCTCAAACGTCACCATAAAGTGCAATATGACGAAGCTGTAAAGGCCAAGAAAGTGACAGGAGAAAATCCGCCCCCGTCAACCACCCAATCATCAATAACGGGAACCTTATACAGCGCTTCCCTATACCCGTCGACCTCCCACAGGCACAAAGAAATTACGGAGGCAATCACTTATCACCTGACCAAAGATATGGCTCCTATCAACACTGTGCAAAACGAGGGATTTAGGAGAATGATCAACATCCTAGACAAACGCTACACAATGCCGTCCCGCAACTATTTTAAAAATGTTGCACTACCTGCTCTATACACGCAGCGTCGAGCAACGGTGGAGACGGAATTACAAGCAGTACAACATTTTGCGGCAACAACAAAAGGTGAGACATTTGTTGTTTTTATGTTTATTTATTTTTTTTTATGTTCAGTTTCACCTGTTACGAAGTTTGATGTGCAGTTAATAAGTGCAAGAAATATTTATGTTGGAAAAGAAAATCGTTGAGAGAATCGTGATCTCAATTCTAAGCAAAAAAAATCGTGATTCTCATTTTATGCAAAATCGTGCAGCCCTAGCTCACAGATCCTGAAGCTGCAGGTTTCATCTGTCTCCAACCAAAACTGAGTGAAGCAGCAGCAAAAGAAGATCCAAACTCTGCTTCACGTTTGATAAATATGCTCATGAATTCTCTCTGACTTTGGCTGTTCCTGCCTGCACAGCTCTCTCTCTCTCAGTGTACTCCAAGAACAGCTTCAAACATCTGTTTCTGCATCATTCACTGTTTATTAGCCACCAGTCTGCTGTTGTGTTCAGTGCTGTCGGCCTCTGACAGTAAAGCCTCATTTCTGCTGTTCCATGGAAACTTTTTAAAATGATGACAGATTACAAACTCTCAGCTGTGTCTGTAATCAAACCTCTGTAACTTTGCTTCACTTCAGCAGCATCAGCTCATGTTCACATGTTGCTTCATGGTTTGCTTCAGTTTTTGATCGACTGCAGAATATTTTGAAGGTTATCTGCTATAAAAAGCCAGAAGAGGAAAATCTGCTTCATGTGTTTCTGTTTGATCCTCAGTGACTTTGACACAAAGGCCTCTGCTGTGATGATCACACCTCTGATCAAGTCTCACAGTGTCACAACTGATCAATGATCAGAGTTAGAATATTTCTGACTGTCTGCTGTGTGCCGTGACCTTTGACCTGCTAAAGACAGTCAGCTGTGGATGATTCATTGTTGTGTCTGATACTTAGAACTGTGAGGAAGAAGCTACACAGTTAATCAGGGTCCCCTCTCTCTGAATCAGGAAAGGTGGGCAGGCCGCGTGTGGGCCGCGGGCCATACGTTGAGTCTCACTGTTTGAAATGTGAACATTGTTCTGCTGCAGTCAATGGACTAAACCAGAGAAGAAGAAAACAGACTTTACCATGAAGATCCTCAGTGTGGATCAGTATAATATCAGCCTGATGTCTGCAGTTTAGTGTCAGCACAACTTTCACATCATATTCATCTCAGCACAACTAAAACATGCTGACTGACCTCAGAGTTTCAAGTTTACATCCTGGACTCTCCAGGAAACCACACAGATGCTTCACTCCTGGATCCTGCAGGTTGTTGTTGGAGCTCAGGTCCAGCTCTCTCAGATGGGAGGGGTTGGACTTCAGTGCTGCTGCCAGATAATCACAGCTGATCTCTGACAAACCACACCAGCTCAATCTGTATAAAGAATGAAAGATGTAAGTTTATTAGACAAAGTGCTTGAAATCATTCAGTGTTTCATCATCTGTTCAGAGCTGAAGAAGGTTCAGAATGTAGAAGTTTAGAAAATGGAAACTCCAAACAGCTGAAGCCAACAGGAAGCAGCTTCAAACAAACACAACAAGAGAAAAAACTCTGAATGTTTCACATTAAAGTCGTACATTTCTCATAAAAACAGGACAAAGACTTGAAAAAGTCGTGTTTTTCCTTCCAGGAACCACATGGCTTCACTTTTAAAGGTGAAGTGTGAAAGAAATGGACATATTGAAATCAATGATATCAAAGCTGGAATCAAATGAGTCCAAGTCTTCTGCTGACTCAGCATCACATTCATCTTTGCTCCTTGTTCTGCATCCCCACCATAAATATAAAGAGGCAAAACTCACATTTTCCAAAATCCTCTTTAAGCTTCGACAATAAAGGAAGATAGTTTTATACAAGTCTTTGTGGTTTTCTTGTCACCCAGATGCCCGAGTACTTAAACTTGTTATAGCTGCGTTTAAAAGGGGCTAAAATACACAAAACTCCCCAGTTGTCGTACAGATAGACTTTGCCTCGCTCTTCCCAAAATTCACTTTATATCCAGAAATTGTCCCAAATTCCTTAAGTATGCATTAAGGTGACCTTGAGGCTCTTAAAGGCGCCTATAAATAAAATGTATTATTATTATTATTATTGTAAGTCTATCCAAAAGTTTGCGGAGGCTGTTCGATGGGTTGGAAATAAATAAAATCCTGTCGTCGGCATAAAGAGAGGCTTCATGTTCGATACCCCCTCGATGTTTTCCCTCAACACCAACACATTGTCTCAGAGCAACAGCTAGCGGTTCAATGGCAAAAAGGAGACAGAGGGCATCCCTGTCCTGGGGGGCAGATTATTGTTAGTCCGGACGGCTGTTAGAGGGGAGCAATACAATACTTTTATCCAAGATACAAAATTAAAGACACGTTTTTTAAGCGTATAAGAAAAAAATCCCATCTCACCCGATCCAACGCCTTTTCTGCATCAAGCCAAATTACAGTTTCCAGTGTATCACCTTTAACATGGCAGGGCTCTAGAGTGCGACCAAATTTTTTAGTGGTGCGACTAAAAAAAGGTATTTGGTTGCACCTGTGCGACCAACTGTTCGGGTAGCAAAAAAAAAAAATAAATAAAAAAATAAATAAATAAATCTGCAACCTTCCCTGTGGTCAACAACACACACACATTATGCCCCTATCGTGGACTAAACCAATTAGAGATAGTAAGGGGCGGGACCTCTCTAATTGGCCGTGGTCCAGTTGAAAGTGCAGGTGGAAGTGGGAGGTGAGTAGCTTGAATAAAGCATATCGATTCATTAAATCCTGAATCGACTTTTAAATATAACTGTGTTTGGCCAGAAACGCCAGATTCTCAGATTAAAGCTCACAAAACCATTTCAACAACAACCAAACAGCAAACGAGAGCAGGTACACGGACTCCACACAAAGACGTAAACACAGAACGGACCGACGCATCAGAATCAGCTTTGTCTTTCTCGGCTTTCTCACCCGACGGCCCGTAGACGGACACGCTGTCGGAGCTCAGAGATCCTGATGCGTGCGGTCCGCGCTGTGTTTACGTCTTTTTGTGCTGATTCTGAGCTGCAGGTTTTGTCTCTCCAACCAAAATTCACCGAGCCAGCAGCAAAAGAAGCAGCAAACTGTGCTTCACATTTGATCAATACCGTCATGAATTTTGCTGTTTTGCTTCCACGACTATTAAAATCACATCCATGCACAGCTAGCTCTCTCTCTATCTCTCTCTGTACTTCAAGAACAGTTTCCCGTCTCCAATCTCTGTTTTCTGTATTATTCATTCGCTTATTACCCACCAGTCTGCCGTTGTTTACAGCGCTGTGGCTGCTATCTTTTTCTTTTCTTTTTCTTTTTTTCACTTAAATGACCTCGGACAAGAAAGCCTATTTTTTCTGTTGTTCAATACTGAAGTAATTTAAACTTTATATGCAGAATATTTTTAAGGTTATCTGCTATAAAAAGCCAGACCAGGAAAATCTCCTTCATGTTTTTCTGTGTTTTATTCTCAGTTACTTTCACACAAAGGCCTCTGCTGTGATGTTCACAATTCTGATGAAGTCAGTACTGATAAATGATCAGAGTTATAATATTTCTGACTGTCTGAGGCTAAGTTGAATCGAATCGAATGGATTATAGAAATCAGTGATGATACCCAGCCCTAGTGAGCAGCCTAGGCCTGACAGAAGTGGATGTAGCTGAAATAGGAAAAGAACTATTGCTAACTTTTCTGTTAAGTTAAGGCCTGATCCTTCTGAAATTCATAGCCAGTGCTCTGACACGGTGTCATCAATCTTTGAATGCTGAAAAAGCACAGTGTATCCAGAAAAACACATTATATTATATCAATTATTGGAAAATTTGTGTGCGCCTAACTTTTGTGCCGGTACGCCCATGGCAAAAAGTTAGTCTAGAGCCCTGCATGGGTATAAATGATATTTAATAGAGCTCTAATGTTAAAAAAAAAAAAAAAAAAAAAGAGTGCCTAATAAAGCCCGTCTGGTGAAATAATGGAGGACAGATACTTGTGTGAGCGACGGGCCAACACTTGAGCCAGGATCTTGGTGTCTGTGTTGAACAAAGATATTAAACGACATGAACGACAATCTAAATGGTCTTTTTCCTGTTTTACAATTAAACACATCACTGCTTGATGCATTGTTGGAGGCAACGACTGTGAGAGGAAGGATTCTTCAAAAGTTGATTTTAACAGTGAATTCAGTCGGTCAGAAAACTTTATGAAAACATCAGATGGATACCCGTCGGGGCAGCAGATTTTCCAGACTGCATGCTCCGTACGGCCGTTTCAATTCCAACATTAGAGACAGGTTCCTCCAGACTAGCGATCGCATCTTCTCCCAAGGAGGGAATATCAAACACCTTATTGAAATCATTGGATCTCAAGGATAGTTTGGTTGTCTGTAGACCTTATTCCCTGGTCATTGTAGATCTCAAGGATAGTTGGTTAGCTGTTCTTAGTCGTAGCTGGTGAGCTGATAACTCGCCTGTTTTTTCTCCATGTTCATAAGCGTAGCTGCAACTTTGACTCAGCCTGTTTTGTAGATATGAGATTGTATTCAGTTTGTCATTGTAACCGCTGTGTATATAATACAGGCTCAGGAGAGTGGCTGTACACAGCATGTAGTTTAGTCATTTCATCAGCTAACTGAGAGAGGCGCTCGGTCGCTATTTTATTCTGTTCGGCACAAAATGAAATTATTTGGCCTCTCAGATGCTTTTAGAGATTCCCAAATGACTGATGATGACATCTCTGGGGTCTGATTGATAGAAAAAAAATCTCTTTGAGACCTTTTGTAACTGACAAACTCTTCATCTGCTAACAACACTGAGTTGAATCTCCATGGCTGATAGTTGGAGCAGGCATCAGGAATACACATTGAAAAAACAAGAGGAGAAATCACCAGAGTCTTATAATCACATTCTGTGACTAAAGGGAGACGTTTTTCTATACAAATATATGTTTTATGGACATTAGAAAAAAAAGAGTATTGACGTGAAGCAGGATTATGAAATCTCCATACATCAGCCAGCCCATAATTATCAAGAAAGCTCTGAATGACGCATGATGACGTTGGACTAAGTGTACTTTTGTGTGAACTGTGGTCCATAGCAGATAATGAGCAGTTTAGGTCTCCCTCAAAGATGATATTGTGTGATGACATATTGGGGAGCCGCGCAAAGACATTAGTGAAAAATCTGTGATCGTCCCAATTAGAGGCGTAGATATTTGCTAAGATCAAAGGAAAACCATAAACTATATTTTCTGCACTTAAAATCCTGTAATTTTCTCATAAATCGACAGTGCGCCTTATGGATGAATTCTGGTTGTGCTTACTGACCTCGAACCGATTTTATGTGCTACACGGCGCTCAGAAACCTTTCAAAAGATGTTTTGGTACGACTTTGCTCAGCTACGAGGCCGCACCGCTTGATGGATTGTTGGAGCATTACAGCTACGAGGAGCCTCGCGGAGTGATACGTACTCTGCTTCAGCGTAATATTACTGTACTGAGTGTGTATAAGGACCATAAATGGCAGCTGTAAGAGACACGGTTACAAAGAGGGTTTCAAACTCCAGGCTGTCAGTCACGCAGTAGAACCTGGGAACAGAGCAGCTGCTTGTTATTATGCTCAGCGTCTGTTAGTTTACATTTTGACTGCACGATTGTGAGCTTTTTGTTATGCACAAAAACAACATTGTTTTCTTTTATTTATGGAGCATTATTATTTAATAAATGCTGATCATTTATTTCTGAGTAACTGTTTCATGTACATCTACGCTGTATGTTAATAAATGTGCCTGTGTGAGATTTGGGACACAGCTTTGACTAAGAACTCTCTTTTTGTTCCTACTTTCTGGCTTTAAAAATATCAAGATATATATCGTATATCGCCATCCAGCTAAAGAATATCGAGATATGAACTTTGGGTCATATCGCCCAGTCGTAATATTGCAATAGGTTGTCCGTTAAACTCAAGCGGGGCTTGGGCCCTGGCACGGCGTAGCCACACAATCCTGGTAGTAGTGACGCTCGGCTATGACGGCGTGCGGGTTACCAGCTGGCTTTCTCAGGATAGGGCTCCTGTGTGAGCGGTCGACAATAACGTCTTTATCCATACCCAGCACTTCACGTAGTAGCACGGATACGGCCGTGGAGGAGCTCGAGTCCAGGCCCTCTGGGATCCCTATGATGTGGATGTTAGCTCTCCGCTTCCTGCCTTCATCACATTTATCCTTCAGGTCAGACAGCTCCTCCTTCATACTCTCTACTGTAGACTGCAGGGTGGTCACCTCATCGCTCCACATTGACAGCCCATCCTCAGCTTCTTTCACTCTAACCTTTACTCCATCAACTTCGCCGCACGTCGCCGCCATGCTGTTAGCGATCTCATTTCTCAGTCCTTGCACGTCAGCCCTCATATTGTCAAAATCTTCTTTCAATGCATTTCTGAGTTCTTCTTTTAACAGCGTACTAATGTCCTCTTTAATGGATTGAAGAAGCTCCAATTTTAGAGCAGTAGGATCCACATCACGCGCGTCTGTTGAGTCTGCTCTTCAGCGGCCGTAGAGCTGGACGCTGCCCTTTGGCCATCATCGATACTCTCGCCCGAGATCGCACCGGGGCTAAAATATTCACCTGCTCAGCTGTTTTTGATCAGTTTGAGCCTGTGTGGTTTGATCAGGTGGAGGAACGATGTGATGCTATAAAGACATCATCTTGTCCAAATGAAGTTGTTCCAACACGTGTTTAAAAAGATGTTAAAGGTTGTTGGTTCCGACATCTTAGCGATTTTTAACAGCAGTCTTAGTTCAGGTGTTGTACAGCCTGTTTTAAACATGCTGTTGTACAGCCTGTACTAAAAACCTGATCTGGATCCTCTGTCCGCTCAAACTTCAGGCCTATTTCAAAGCTTCCCTTCCTGTCGAAGATTTTGTAAAAGATTATATTTGTTCAGCTGCAATCTGTTGTAAAGGTTTCAGTCTGGTTTTAAAGCTCTTCACAGCACTGAAACTGCACTTTGAAAAGTTCTTAATGATCTTTTATCAGCCACTGATCAGGAGACTCAGCTGTGCTTTTGGATCTGACCGCTGCCTTTGACACTGTTGACCACAGCATCTTGACCTCACCATTGGAGCATGGCGGCATCAAGGGCGCTCTATTAGACTGGTTCAGCTCTTTTATTAAATCGCATTATTACATTTGGGGCTTATATTTGACGGCAATGTGACCTTTGAAAAACAGCTGAGCTCAGTTGTACAGCGGTCTTTCTTCAAACTGAGGCTTTTATCTAAGGTGAGATCATTTCTATCTTTTAAAAACCTTGAACGGGCGATCCACGTTTTCATGACGTCCCAGCTGGATTATTGTAACTCCTTATATGTTGGAGTTAGTGGGACCTGCCTGGCAAGACTGCAGCTGGTCCAGAAAGCTGCAGCTCGTCTTCTGACACAAGCTCAAAGACATTAATCGTCCCAACAACCACATATACGCTGGTCCCTCGCTGTAACACAGTTCACCTTTGGCGGCCTCGCTGTTTCGCTGATCTTTTTTGTGCAATTTTGCATGCTTTTGTTTTTTACAGCGCGTTGTGTTCTGCGTCCTGATTGGCTGTAGACCATTGTCAGCCAATCTCGTGCCGTGTCTCCTGTACAGTACAGAATGTGTTCAAATTTACAGCAAGTGTGACTCTGCAGTGCTGCACTGTATGTTTGTACGTTTTGTCCCCAACAAACAACAATGATGACGAGATGTTTTGCACCTGTGGTAGCAGCCAAAGGCAGAGGAAGATGCTGACCATCATAGTTTCAACAAGGAGGCAAAAAGGTTGTAACTGTCCACAACAAGAACATCGTAAGGATGGAGTCAGCTTTGGCTTTGTGGATCAGTGACCGCAGGAAAAAGAACATCGTGCTGGACACCAACATTATCTGCATAAAAACTCAAAAGCTTTATGAAACTTTACCTGACAGCGAGGAGCCCAGGCCATGGACGAGTGCTCCTCACACAGAAGCTCATTTAATGCCAGCAAAGGCTGATTTGACACATTTCAGAAACACTTTGCTTTCATTCTTTAATAATGAACTTATTTTTCTATGAAGGTTTGAACTTTGTTTAAACAAGAGAGAAAAGTGTGAAAATGTTCATGCCTGTCTGAGAAAAGTGTAGAAAGTGTGCAGTGAGGGTTTAACTGCCTTAAAACTTCTATAATAATTGTAAAACATAAAGCTGCTACTTCATTCTGAGACTTATTTTCAGAACGTAACTCGATAAACGAGCAACCGCAGTAATGTATTGTGTTTATTTTGAAAACTCTCAACAGGATCTTCAGATTTATTTTGAAAGGTTTATCTGGAAAACACAAATACATAAGCAGGAAACAAAGAGCGTGATATGAAACGATAGACGTTTTCATATGGTCATCATATATACATCGTTCTATCGAACAGCCCCAGCTCCTGCTGTCAGTCTCTGTAAATCTGCTCTGAAAACACATTTGTATTCACTGGCTTTTAATACAGCATGAGAGTTATTTGATATTTGATGTGTGATATTAATATTAGGAGTTATTTTAATAGTTATTTTGGATTCTTGTACAGCACTGAGGTCAACGCTGCTGCTGTAATTAATGTGCTATAAACACATAAACAATCTGCAGTTAAACATCCAAAACTAAAGATGTGATCGCTGCCTTTAGAAAATGTGCTGATGCACAAGATATCAGCTCCATTAAGGTGGAATGTGGCCGTGTTAGAAACATGTTGCAAGAAGTTTGAAGCTGAAACTGTGAAGCTGAGAGTGAAAGAGCTCCAGCGTCTGTCACAGGAAACTTTCTTATTTCCACACTGATGAAAGCATCAAGCTTTGATTTCCTGCTGCTTTTATTGAGTCACCCTGTGAAACTGAGCCACAGCTGAACCAGCATCCCTGTACAGCAGACACTTACAGCGCTTGGCTGCTTCCATTGGACCCTCTGCACAGAGCTTCAGTTTCCTCTTCTGGTCCCAAAGTGCAGAACAACAAGGTTTCAAACAGCTTCGTTCCAGCAGCATCAGCCACAGACATGCAGAGAGAATCCTTTGGTTGTGTTGTGTGTTTGCATATCTGCTGTCTGTGTTGCTTTGTGAGGATGGATCATCTACTGCAGCTCCAGATAAACAAGCTGCACCTGAACCTGGTAGCTTCACTTAGAAGACACTTGTGACGGGAACGTGTGAGAAGTTTTGTGCAGACAAGTGTGGATTTAGAGTGTGGGACGAGCTCTCCACAGTCTTTGTGGAGATCCACATTCTGCATACTGCCTGTGAGAAGCTGCAGACATTTGTCCTCCAAATCCACTGAGCAGCTGCTCGTGGTGGTATTAGCTTCATGTGTGCGTGTTAGCATGAAGCTTCGGTCACACTCTGCTGTGGACACGGTCACGAACAGCTGGACGCCTGATGGACGAGTCGTCCTTCCTGTGAAACTTCTTTGAGCATGAGAATAGCATGAGAAGCTCAGTGGACACTGTTCAGTGTTTTAACTCTCGCTTTCACTTCAGCTTCACCAACAACAGCACAAGCAGAGCAGCCCACTGCCTGCATGGCTGGGACAGCGCCCCCTGGTGACTGTAAACCACTACAACATGTAGACGGCCGTCTGCAGGCTGGATGTAGCACCACCGCAGAGACGTGCTGCAGCTCTGTTTAGTTACCCAGCTGACAGCAGAGGCTGTAGTTTACTGTTACCAACATGGAAACTGAAGCTTCATCAGCTGGAGCTACAGAGCTGGAGAACAAAGGAGACTGAGAGGCCAGAATGATGTGGGAGGAAACATCAAGAGCCTGTTTGAAAGGAGACACATGTGGATGCTGTGCCAGTCTGTGGTCTGTCAGAAGTCAGCTGAGTCACACTGCAAGAAGCTGCAGAATCTCAGAGGAGGAGATTTGGAAGTGTTTGTGGGACAAACTGGACTCAAAGAAAGAAGATGTTTGTGAAGTCTTTGGTGGAGGTGAGCAGTGTGAAGCAGAACACATGCAGATGAATCAGGAGGTCAGCATCAGTGTCTCCTTGTGATGGACGGTAAAAGAATCAGAGCCAACGCTCCCGTCCACCCTCGGCATGAAGCAGTGCTGTTTCTGAAACAGGAGGACAAGTCCAGAGAAGACAGAGGAAGCAAAGATGAGGGTGGGACAGGACAGCAGGACTTCCTTCAGACCTGCAGCTCCATCACACTGCTGTAGCTCCTCTTCATCACACATGTACCTGTGCCTGTCTTCAAGTCCAGGAGTCACCTCCACACAGTGTAGAAGCCTCCTGTGCAGACCATGGAGTCCAGCCTCTGTCAGGGAACCTGCTTAGCTATACCATACAGTCACTGCCATTATATTAATGCTGCTATCCTGTATATATCTTACTTACTATTGTTTGAATACTTGCGATTGTTTTATTGTACTTTTTATATTTTACATTTATATTTATTATTGAATCTTGCACCAAGGGAGTGGCACTCCAATTTCGTTGTACTCTGTACAATGACAATAAAGGCTATTCTATTCTATTCTATTACGTCCTTTTTACGCTGATTCTGAAGCTGTTAGTTTTATCTCTCTCCAAACAATATTGACTGAACCAGCAGCAAAAGAAGATCCAAACTACGCTTCACATAAACATCGTCATGAACTCACTCTGACTTTTGCTGTTTGTTTCCACCAGGATAAAAATCACACTTCATGCACAGCTCTCTCTCTCTCTGTACTTCAAGAACAGTTTCCCGTCTAAAAATCTGTTTTCTGCATCATTCACTGTTTATTAGCCACTAGTCTGCTGTTGTGTAATAATGAAAGAAGTCGATGCTTCAGTGCGTTGAATTGTGTTACACAAAGAAAAGCAAAGTTTTCACGTTGTTCAGGCAGAATCGAGCGTTGAAGAATGAATTCACACGTCAATAAACATTTTCATCAGCACAAGCAGGACAATGAAAGCAGGAAATACCCCAAACTGCCATTTCTCATTCTGCAACTTCAACAACTGCACATGAATTATACTTCATACACAGACCCACAGTCTCTGATTGCTCTGAAATCTCACTGACAGCCAATAGAAATAAAGAAAAGTCCAGACTGACAGTCTCTGTGGGGTTAGGCAGTGAACTGCTCACGCTGCGTTCAAGTGCATCACAAACTATTGGAATTGGATCCAACTTTGTGAAGCAGATTTCTTCTCAGCTGCTGTTTTGAACATTTCCTCATGAACTGTATTAAACTCTGTAAATGAACTGAGAACTATTTCTACATTTGAAACTATGGATTCATTTTCCCGTTCACTTCTGTACGTTAGTGTATAAATGAATGTTAGACTGGGCTCCATGGAAACACTTGGACTGGTCTCAGCTGCCTTCTTTCTGTAGTCATTCCAACAGAGTCCTTTCTCTTCTCCAGCTTCTGTTTGAAATCCTCTCACAGAGCCTGAATCCTGCTTTGCTGTCATGTTTGGGCCTGTGTTCGGCTGCTCTGTGTTCCTCTGCTTTAACACACACCTCACCACAGCAGCTGTGTGGGTCGTCTCTGTAGCAGCCAGATCAGCTTCTGATACATGAACATCATCACAGCTCCTAACTTCACCTTTATTAGCTTTGACATTCATGTCTTTCTTTTCTCTCTCTCTGTGTTTCCACACAAGCTCAAAGTCTCTGCAGCCTGTTTTTATCTGCTATCATCAGATCTCCAACAGCCTAATTCACATCCCTCACACACTCTACAGCCTCACCAGTACTGACTTCATCTTCACTGACTGATGGAGCACAACATGAACCTGTGGAGGCTGAAAAGCTGTCCTGTCAAACATCTCCCCGTCACCACTGCACTTCTGTCAGCCTTTAAATGAACCCTGCTCAAGTCTGTCACTTCTATTTGGAGCCAAGAGGAAAAAACTGTTGTTCAGTCGTTTGGAAAGACACAACATTTCTGAAAGCACTCAAACTTCTTCACATTTGTCTTCAGACACATCCTGAACATTTAGGAACTAAAGCACGTTTCAAACATCAATCAAAGATCTGAAATATAGAAAAACAACAACAGCTGCAGTCAGTGAACTCACCTCAGAGTCTCCAGTCGACAGTTTGGACTCTCCAGTCCAGCACACAGAAGCTTCACTGCTGAATCCTGAAGCTTGTTGTTACTAATGTCCAGCTCTGTCAGATGGGAGGGGATGGACTTCAGAGCCGAGGCCACAACTTCACAGTGAGTCCCTGAGAGTCGACAGTCAGTCAGTCTGTGATCATAGAAAATACAAAACGTGTTATTATAAAAGCAGAAATCTGCATTATAAACACAGACTGAATGTATATGAAGACAAAACAGAGTGAGGTCATAATCTGATGAACATCTGCTCTTCACATCTGTGCTTCAGCTCCTCTTACTGTGTTTGACATGACACAATGATTTAGTCTCTCTCAGACCTGCAGACTTTTAATGAGAATCTTTGTTTGGCTTTAATCTGCAGATGAAGGAGGAAGATGGCGTCACATTTAGGCTTCCATAATGTCCACAGTCTGTCAGTGAGATCTGATCCAGAGTCAGAGTGAAGACACACATTTGGACTGTTTCCTGTCTTGAATCCAGAACATTTTGAATGAGCTCAGCTCAGTGAAGAGTTCCAGCTGGAAAGATGATCTCTGTTTGCTACCTGCTGTCAGGTACGACTGTTCACGTCCACACGCAGGAAAAATCTGCTGACTGTCACCAAACGGAGCAGAAATCTCATCACTGGACAATAATGATGAATGAACTCACAGCTGCTGATATCACATCTGATTTCAGGGGAACTAAACACAGAAACGATTGGCTCGTTTGAGCTTTCTGAGCCATTAGTCTGCAGGTTTATCACTAGTTGGCAGAAACAGATTTGTATTCCTGTTCAGCGCTTCAGTGTTTATGACTCCAGATCCAGGTGACAGCAAGTCAAAATGATGTTACCTGTCTGTGTCCAGCAGCAGCCTTTGAATATTGTTATAAACTCACATGGATCAGTTTGTCTTTGATTGGTTTGTAAAGTTCAAATTCATTTATATTCATCAACTCTAAATGAAAAATGTTTTTCTTCTTCTATGTTTATTATTAGAGTAACAAATTCTTATAGTTTCCTGTTGTTGAGAATTTCAGTGTAAAACCACTCGGACCTGTGCATCACTGCACACTGTGAAAGTATTACTGCAGTTTAATCTATAATCCTAATCAGTGTGTTTACTGGACTGTAGTCAGACCTCCGTTATACCAAAGGAAACACTGAACGTCTTCAAAGTCACAATAAATTTATAATAAATGCTAATAAATACTGGAGTGTTAGAAAAGATGCTTCCAGCGTGTTTGTCTTTGATAGGGTTTATTCTGGTCGTCTATTGTCTGACCACTTGGGGGCGCTTTTGTCTCTTTTGCTCTGAGCCTTGGGTTTATTCAAACTGATTTTAATAAACTATTTTCTGCAAGCTGAAGCTTCATCTCCATCTCCAGTGGTTGTTGCATATTTTATGACTTTTTATGACATATTTTATGACTATATTAGTAACAGTCAGAGAGTTTAGAGTAAATTAGATCTTCACGTTTGATTTTTGACACAACATAAATGGTGAGCCAGTGTCAGAGGAAGTGACAGCATCCACCGAGGACCGGGGGGAGTGGGAGGACTGGGGGACCAGGCCAACAAAAAGGTGACCACTGATACAGGTCAGCAAACATTTGCTCATTTGGTGTCTTAGAGCAGACTCCGCCCAGCTTTGTCGTCCATGGTTGCTCTTTCAAAGGAATCTAGTTACATATTATTTTACTTAATGATCTACTGACACCACTGACTATGCAGAACAACCCCACGTCTGGAGCCAGTGCACATGTGCAGTTCAATTCCTGGGCAGGTTCTGAAGATGGCCGAGCTGTCGAGGACAAAGTTACTAATGTGAAGCTAATGTGGTTAATCAAGATCTTCATAACTATGTGGAGCACAGTGCACACACCCCTGCATGTTCTATAAGCCAATAGGAGGACGTCCGGTTTTTGGCACACAAAAGTTTCTCAGGTTTTGATTACAAAACAAGCAACAGGCCAAAATTATTTATAGATTTAGACACAATAATAGATTCCTCCCAAATCTGAGGAACTCTGAAGCTCAGGCATCAATAATTAATAACATTTTTCAAAGCTTATCATTTGGACATATACAAATTACCCTCCTTGGGATTATGAGGTCCTCACAAAAATGAACATTCGCTGTCACAGTCTGTAAATTTATCCAAGTCACAGCAAGCATTTTGAAATAAGTCCTAATCAGTCCAAGAAAAACAGTCTTGAAGGGTCTGGATGGACTCGCTGACCACACCAGAACCAGCACTGAGGTTTAGTTCTCTTTAAGACAGATTTCATGATGGGAACCAAATAAAACACATTTCAGTCAAACATGCCACAGAGAGCTCCACAGAAAGATTTATTAGGTTCCTTGATGGAGCCATAACAAACGTCAGCGAGCGACCTCCCAACTGCACATTGATTAAAATGACAAAATAAACTGGGAGTGTCTGGTGTGACGTTACTGTGGTCTGAGTGGCGACTTCCACATTCGCCCTCAGTTGAACGTACACATCAGTAACAAGGATCTGTGGAAACTCTCTTGGTAAGTAAAAAGGATGCAGGGAGGCGGATCGAAGTTCAACCTCAGCGGTGATTCCCTCACCACCACTTTATCACCAGCTCTCTTTATTTTAAAGACAAAGACCCTCACACTGGGCTTCTCTAGTTACTGCTGGGTCTCTGTTATACAGAAGGCCCATACCACATTAAGGAAAAAATAATGTCCTTAATTTCAACATTAAAGGTGAAAATGACTTTGAGAATAAAGAAGAAATGTGGAGATTTGCTGTTTCAGGCAGAGGCTGAGGCTGGACCAGGCGAGGCCGATGGGGAAGCAGAGGCTGGACCAGGCGAGGCCGATGGGGAAGCAGAGGCTGGACCAGGCGAGGCAGATGGGGAAGCAGAGGCTGGACCAGGCGAGGCAGATGGGGAAGCAGAGGCTGGACCAGGCGATGCTGAAGCTGGAGCAGGCGATGCTGATGCTGGAGCAGGCGATGCTGATGCTGGAGCAGATGCTGGACCAGGCAATGAGGATGCTGGAGCAGATGCTGGACCAGGCGATGCTGATGCTGGAGCAGGCGATGCTGATGCTGGAGCAGATGCTGGAGCAGGCGATGCTGATGCTGGAGCAGATGCTGGACCAGGCGATGAGGATGCTGGAGCAGATGCTGGACCAGGCGATGAGGATGCTGAAGCAGATGCTGGACCAGGCGATGAGGATGCTGAAGCAAATGCTGGACCAGGCGACGGCGTGGGTGAAGCTGAAGCCGGACCAGGCGAAGCGGGTGAAGCTGAAGCAGATGCTAGACCGGGTGAAGCCGATGATGCTGAAGCTGGACCAGACGAAGCCGGTGAAGCTGAAGCCGGACCAGGCGACGGCGTGGGTGAAGCTGAAGCAGAAGCTGATGAGACTGCAGCTGGCGAGGATGAGTCTTGGGGCTGGACGGGCTCCTCGGGCCCTCCAGCTGACGAGGCAGCAAGCTGGCTAGGTTCTCCTGAACCTCCAGCTGACGAGTCTTGAGGCTGGACGGGCTCCTCGGGCCCTCCAGCTGACGACACAGGAAGCTGGGCGGGCTCCTCGGGCCCTCCAGCTGACGAGGCAGGAAGCTGGGCGGGCTCCTCGGGCCCCCCAGCGAAAACAGTCTCAGAACCAGTGGGCACCGGAGCCCCTGGCACACACAGGACAGAACCAGCAGGTGCGGGGACCTCTGGCAGAGACGGAACAGAACCAGCAGGCACACGGGCCTCTGGCAGGAACAGAACAGGACCAGCAGGCACACGGGCCTCTGGCAAACACATGGCAGACTGCAGCTGCACAGAGCATTGAGTCTGCTCAGGCAGCGACGGCCGGGTACGGTCCTCAGCTGGCTTCTTAACCGCCAGGGGTCCAGAGTCTGCTGGGGGCTGAGACCCAGCCTCTGGGGAGGCCCTGGGGCGAGTAACAGTCTCTAAATTAGCCAGTTTCTGAGAAACTAGAGTGGTTTTAATGCGTTTGTCTCTCCGCTCAAAATGGGTGCTAGGAACGGGATTCAAAATGGGTGGCACAGACACAGCGTCCAGTATGGAGGGAGCGGGTGACCGGGCTAATGGAATAGATGCAGGCTGGGCTAATGAACTGGCTAAAGGCTGATGTACAGGTTGAAGTGAGACTGGAGTTGGTGGTGGAGTGGATGAAACACAGTCAGTTACTTGTGAGAGGTTAGTTACCACAAAGGTAGGTAAACGCCATGTACTGTCTTTACCCTCCCCATGAACAGCCCCAGAAAACACAGTCCCAGAAGCACCAGCGTCCTTAAAACTCACCACAGCTGGTCGCACAGGAGTCCCTGAATCCGGCTGTGGGGTGAAGCGCCGGTGGCGCGAATGTTTCCTCCCCACCGCTGACGGCTCCGACAGGCAGGGAAAAACCTCTGGGGGGTCGGGCCGTGAAACCTCCGGTGGGTGAATCTGCGACGGATGCTTTGTGGCGGTCGTAGTCCATTGTTGCTGGGCACAATCCGCTACTTCCCGAGCTTGCACCGCTTCCCGGGCTTTATGCAGCTCAGCGATTAAGTCTGTAAATCCCCGGACCTGGTGGAGATAGGGATTTCCGGCCAGGATTGCCTCAATGGCATTTATCCCCACAACCTTCGCTCGTGCATTGGAGGTGTGGGTTACCCAGTCCACCAGGCGTAGGGCACGTGTGAGGTCGCTCTCCCCGGCCAAGACCGCTGGATCCATCTTGTGGTCGCGTCGTACTGTCACGGCTGCACAGCAGTCGTGTGGTGTATTGAAAAAAGGATCCAAAATGCAGGTACCGGCTGGGGTGCGAGTGAGTGTTTATTTACAGCGGTGAGAAGGTGACAAAACAGGAAGAGCAGAGCGGGGAGTAAACAAACCTAAACTGGGAAAACTAAACAAAACTTAAACCAGACACTCACGGGAGGAGGAGCGAAATGCACAAAGAGAGACGGCAGAGAGACGCAGAATGAATACCAGGTAACAGAATAATGCAGACTGACATGGAACTAAACAGACGACGCGACAGAGAGCACAGGAAAACACAGGGCTTAAATACACGGGGAGTAATCAGGGAATGGGCCACAGGAGAGAGACACAGCTGGGAGCAATAAGGCTAACGAGACAGGGGAGAGGTAAAACTGAACACACTGACATGAGACATGAACTTACAGAATAAAACAGGAAACTAACAGACACAGAGAACCAGACAGGACACTGAACTTGACAGGCAGACTCATGAGCAGACACAATAACACCATGGACAGACAGAGGGAACACAGAGAAGTGGGAGCAGGCAGGCAAAGAACAGAAACCTAACAAATGGCAAAATCACAACAGAATACACACTCGGAATGAACAAAAGCATAAAGAAACACAAAACACTGAGTCCTCAGACTCAGGACCATGACAAAAACACTGAGTCCTCAGACTCAGGACCATGACAGTTTCAGGACAAAGTGCCACAGCTGCTGTACTCTCTGAGTCAGTGAAACTTCAGCAGTGGTGTTAGCTAGAGAAGGGAAATGATTCCTGTTACACATCCATGTGTTATATAAACACAGTGTGGTGAAAAGTATAAAGATGCTGAAAGGATGGTGCAGAAAGCTGAAAAACACAAATCTGGAAGATTTGTACAAAATCAAATGTCTTGTAATGGACGGATGCGAGGTTATCGATGGTTCCACCTTCGTACAATAAAGAGGATGGATGCTGCAAAACTGGATGATGAAATATTGGTTCAGCACTTTGTTTGAAAGCACTTTATAAATAAAGTTATTATCATTATCATAAGACGGTGGATCACTTTGTTTCACTAACTCATCTAAACAAAGCGTTTTGTAGAGGGGACAGCAAACCTGGCAGTTTGTCTTGAAACAACAAATCTCCACATTTCAACTTTTTTCTCCAAATACAAATTTGACTTTAACCTCGACTTTATCTTAAGATGATCGGGAATATTTTTCTTACTGTGGTCCCAAAACTCGGCCTTACTCCGTTTCCATCAGAGCAATAAGGTCAGCTTTCTTGTGCTCCACGGTAAACCTGTTCACCGTGGAAAAAATCACGCTGAAGAACTCGGCAAGTAAGGCCGCCGTGAGCTCCACATCTCCAGCTTCGGGTCCCAAAAGAATAAAAGTGACTCAACTATACTGGAGAACCTGAAGATCTCCACAGAGCTCTCACTAAGTGGGAAGTCAGCATCCAGGTGAGGAGGATGGCTGTGAAACCAAAACGAGCCAGAATGACTCAACAATCCATGGTCACTTTAAGAAAAACAAACACACAAATCACTCTGGCCCACTCACTGCTGCTACACGTCACCAACCACCAAAGATGATGATGATGCTGTGATTGTTCACACGTTCAATAATTAGTTGGAAAAATTAAGAAAGTGCAATCAGAGCCCAGATAAAGACAATAACATCAGACAGAAAGAGCAGTGATCAGAAGCACAAACAGAGGCTGCTTTGGACCATCTTCACTGTTTCACACAGTTTCACTTTACTACAAACACGTTCTTTGTAAAGTCTCACTAGGCCTGCTCGATTATGGCAAAAATGATAATCACGATTATTGTGATATTATTCTGTTATCATATGTTACCTTATATATGTAATCAAAGTAGTTGAATTATGATAACAGCTGTAGGACATATATTATCCTTTAGTTTAGATGGTGTGCTGTGTATGTAGTTTAGTCCTCATTATACTTTTGGGTTAAAAGAACATATTCATTTTTGTAGTTCATTAGATAAATGTGCATCACTCTGTATCCTTGATCTGCTGTGAATGTGTTACACTGTTTTCTTGACATGCTTTATTGTTGAATCATAAAAAGAAGGTTGTAAGCAGGAGACTTGGTGTCTAGGACAGAAGAGATAAACCACATTGCATACCCCCACCTTCCAGAGAGCAGAGAAACAACTGCCGAGGTCATAACTTAGGCGCCGTAAGAGAGAAAGAATGTGAATGTTTAGGCTTTTACGACTAGGTGGGGGCCGCTAGGAACTATAAGAGGCTGTGTAACCCGTCACCATTTTGAGACTCGCTGTGACCCTCTGCAGGCAGGTCTCCCCATCATGATGGTTTTAATCCTCTTTGGGTTGAATTGTATGGAAATAAATTATTGTTGATTGAGCATTTATACACCGAGTATTGTCCTTCCTTCAGCCCAAAGATTAAAAGAATTGGGAGATTACAACATTATTTACACTGAAATTGATCTTGATTATTTGACGATATTTATTTAACCCTTTAAGACCTACTATAGAACCAAGTCCGCCAGAGCTTATATAATTTTTTTACATGTTGTAGTGCCATTTGTGGGAGCATTTCAAGTTGCTATACAACTGTTATAGCCCATATTTTAATAATATGTATGCATTAAGTCCATAGTAACTACATTAATTGCAAAAAAGTGCAATAAACTACAAAAAAATTGAAAATCGTTTTTGTTTTGTTTTTTTACATATATTTCTACTTGGAGAAATCTAAGAGGTTTATCCCTCAAAACTTTAAATACAAAAAAGTTGCAAAAAATAGTTTACAACTAGAGCAGGGCGATATGGCCAAAAATATTTATCACGATATATATTTGAAAATTTGCGATAACGATATAACTGACGATATAATTGATGCGAGACAAAATACAACTCCACAACATTACTAGCGCAAAAAGACAACCTTCCATTTATTTTCACTTAAACAAGAAGCTGGTTTTTATGTACATTAAAGCTTTATAAAAATTTAACAGTGCAAATGCAAATTCCTTGCTGAAAGTTTAACCAAAAGGCATTTCCAGTAGAAATGGGCTGACATATCCTGAGCATAACCATGTATAATATCCACTGAAGTTAAAAAGAGGTGCTTTGCAACATTAAACTGCAGTGTGCAGTACGTATTTTTCGGACCATAAGGTGCACGGGATTATAAGGCACATTAAGCAAAACAAAGCAGTCAGATAAATCAAACTTTATTAAACTCATTCTTCTTGCTTCCTCCACTTCTGTACCATTGATTCATTAATGTTGAATTCTCTGGCAGCTGCTCTATTCCCATGTTGTTGCAGTATATTAATGACTAACCTTGTATTGTGGATGGATTATTTCAGTTGTTCTCCTGACTGAAGTTTGGTCCGTTTACAGCATCCTGCCATGCGATTGCATTTGTCTCTAACCATGAGGAACCTTCACGTTAACTTTTATAAGTGGAAAAGTGTTAGTGTTCGTCCTCCAGCTTCACTGTTTATGTTATGCTAACATAGCTGTGTCGCTAGCGATCACGTAGCACATAATTATATACCAGCTAGCCCAACTTCAGTAACCCTACAAACGTCACTGCTGTTTAGTTTCCTGTCTTCATTTATGTTGGAAGTGATAGCAGAGCTATACGTTTGATTTTTTTCAGAAATTTCTCAGTCAGAACATGCTATATCATGCTTAGGTAACTAGCGAAACTAGCGAGCTAACTTCCGCTAGCTTCCTGCTAACTTCTAACTCCGTTAAATGTAATACATTTTGTTTTCATGGATGCCTGGAAGTTAAACTTCATAGTTACACCTGGTAAAGCAGCAATGCTGATCGTTTTATTAAAGATGAAAGAATTTAGACAGTTAACTCTCAGTGATGCTGCAGTGTTCGTTTGACCTGAAACATACGGAGTTTAGGACCCAGATTACTCCCAGATTTAAGAGCATCTTAGTCCGACAATAACGACGGCCGCTTGCATGTTCTGCAAAAAAATGTGCTTTGTCGTGTATCTGACGGACAAACACCAAACCAGTTCCACATCACTGAAGTTGCACCATTTTTACAAACCAATTCTGGTTCATCTGTTTCACTCAACAATCGGCCATGTGCGTATGAAAACAAAGGCACTGCGCATGCGCGTTTTACTCATATTCTATCGCGATATTTCATTTTCCTATCGTTGCCTAACATTATACCGGTATTACCGTGAACGGTATAATATGGCCCAGCCCTATTTACAACAACAGGAAATTTATTTTGAGTGTCTTCATAGTTTTATTTTGGTGATACACCAATTCTTATATACTGCAGGAAAAACGAAAAAACAATCCTATGATGCAAATTTGCAAAGAAAACAGCAGGTGCATTAAAATAAACTATTTCCAGCAGTGCAATTCGAGTTCTAAGCATCCCAGAAACTATTCAGAAAAGTCAAACATGACCAGTATAGGCTTTTAAGGCCTACAAGTTAGAAACTACATTTTCCGCGAAAATGACGTCACTTCCGGTTTCGGGCAGGAAATGGCGGACATGCGATAGTTCGCGCTGACGTCTGTTTCACTGTGGGAAGTGTTATGAACAGCTGATCGGATCGGCAAAGCGTGTTTCTGGAATATTATGTTTTTGTTCCTGCAAGCGCTTTTTATGCAATTTTTGCAAAGCTTTATGTGGAAGGAAACTGTGACCGAGGACAAGCTGATGGCATCAGATGTAAGTACAACTCCTCTGGTTTCATATGCAAAACAAATTATTGCGCTAGCTTACGTGGTTCTGGTTCTACAGGGATTTAAAAATAGTTACACAACAGGAGCGTGCTGCTCTGACCGGCTTTAAAGGGTTAACAATAACAATGTATGAATAATGACTTTAAAAAATAATATAAAATAGTGTGCAACACCACTGAAGTTTTTTTTACCTCTCTTTTCAACCAACGGCAGTCACTCTCCTCTCCAAATAACTTCTGCTTAGCTTTCCGAGCTTCCCTCGGGTCCTCTTAATCAGCGGTCTCCAACCTTTTTTGCGCCACGGACCGACAATATTTTCACGGACCGGCCTTTAAGGTGTCACGGATAAATGAGGGAGGGGCTAATAATCGGCTCAGTCATTTTTAATGATCGTTGAAAGCCCAGATCGTAATCGTGATTAAAATTCGATTAATTGAGCAGCCCTAAGTCTAACTTCAGTCTTCTCTCCTAAGGAGCAATGCTAACAGACCAACAGCAGCACAGACATGAGCAACAGTCTCATTACTGTCTGCTGCACCGTGTTAACACGACCGAGCGGAAACAGCACACAGATAAAACATGTCAGACTGCAAACTCAGCGTAAGACTAAAAACTCACAGTTACACACCCACATACATGTGAAGGTGCACTCTCCTACCAAGGTTTCTGCCAGAATAATACAAATGTAGTGTTCTGATAAAAAAAAAACCCTTTTTAAAAGCATGAAAACAACTCTTCACTGTGAACACAAAATAAAGAAGAATTTATTACTGTGTGACTGAGTAACTAAACTGTCACTAATTGATAATATTAATGATCACATCTGGACTCACCGAGCCTTTCTGAAGTTCCTCACAGCTGCAATCAGTCGACGTCGTCCCTCTGCTGATGTGTTGTACTTCTGCAGGTCAAACTCATCCAGAACCTCCTCTGACATCTGCAGCATGAAGGCCAGAGCTGAGCAGTGGATCTCAGAGAGTTCCTTTGATTTGTTCTCTGACTTCAGGAACTCTTGGATCTCCTGATGTACTGAGAGGTCGTTCATCTCCATCAGACAGTGGAAGATGTTGATGATTCTGTCAGGAGAGGATTTTGTCTTCCTTTCTTTTAGATTCTTGATGACTCTCTGGATGGTTTCTGGACTGTTCTCTGTCTGACCCAGCAGACCTCCTAAGAGTCTCTGGTTGGACTCCAGACAGAGGCCATGAAGGAAGCGAACAAACAGGTCCAGACGACCATTTTTACTCCTGAAGGATTTTATTAGTGTTTCCATCAAAAAATCATCCAGAGAGGACTCGTTGTATTTTTTTCCCAGGAAGTTCTTCAGCACCTCTGACTTCCTGTTGGTGAAACAGTGGAACATGTAGACTGCAGCCAGAAACTCCTGGATGCTCAGATGAACAAAGCAGTAGACTGGTTTCTGGAAGATCACACACTCTCTTTTGAAGATCTCTGTACAAACTCCTGAGTACACCGAGGCCTCTGTCACATCCAGACCACACTGCTCCAGGTCTTCTTGGTAGAACATGATGTTTCCTTTCTGTAGATGTTCAAACGCCAGCCTCCCCAGCTTCAGAAGAACTTCCCTGTCAGCCTCCGTCAGCTCCTGTGGACTCGTCTCATGTCCCTCGTGGTACTTGTTCCTCTTCCTCTTTGTCTGAACCAGCAGGAAGTGTGAGTACATGTCAGTCAGGGTCTTGGGCAGCTCTCCTCTCTGCTCTGTAGTCAACATGTGCTCCAGAACTGTAGCAGTGATCCAGCAGAAGACTGGGATTCTACACATGATGTGGAGGCTCCTGGATGTCTTCATGTGGGAGATGATTCTGCTGGACAGCTCTTCATCACTGAATCTCCTCCTGAAGTACTCCTCCTTCTGGGCGTCAGTGAAGCCTCGTACTTCTGTTAGCCTGTCAACACATGTAGGAGGGATCTGATTGGCCGCTGCAGGTCGGGAAGTTATCCAGACGAGAGCCGAGGGAAGCAGATTCCCCTGGATGAGGTTTGTCAGCAGCTGGCTGACTGATGACTTCTGTGTGACATCAGACAGCAGCTTCCTGTTGGTGAAATCCAATGAAAGTCTGCTTTCATCCAGGCCGTCAAAGATGAACAAAAGCTGAGAGACAGCCAGCTTCTCTGCTGTGACCTTCTGTAGTGTTGGATGGAAAACATGGAGCAGCTCCAGAAGACTGTACTGCTCATCTCTGATCAGGTTCAGCTCCCTGAATGAAAGCAGAACCACCACACTGACATGTTGGTTCTCCAAGCCCTCTGCCCAGTCCAGAGTGAACTTCTGCACTGAGAAGGTTTTTCCAACACCAGCCACGCCGTTGGTCAGAACCACTCTGATGGGTCTCTGTTGGTCAGGTAAGGCTTTAAAGATGTCCTGGCACCTGATTGGAGTGTCATGGAGGGCGTCCATCTTGGAAGCTGTCTCCAGCTGCCTCACCTCATGTTGGCTATGAACCTCTTCACTCTGTCCTTCTGTGATGTAGAGCTCAGTGTAGATCCTGTTGAGGAGGGTTCTACTTCCTGTTTCATCACTTCCTTCAGTCACACGTTCACATCTCCTCCTCAGACTGATCTTATGTTCATCTAAAACCTCCTGCAGACCAACATCGGCTGAAAGAAAGAAAAACAGAAAGAAAACTCTTCAATGTCTGAACAACAACAAGAAGTCCAGTTTTCAGAAATGAGTCCATCAGCAGACAGATGTTCAGTCTTACTTTGTACACAGCTGCTCTGACTGGCTGTCTGCAGTCCAGCTCTGCTTCTGGATCTTTCTCCACACTGGGGACAGGACCAGTCTCCTGATGAAGCAGACTGGTCCCAGTATGAGGAGATGCACTGTCTGCAGAACCAGTGTCCACAGCTGGTAGAGACTGGATCCTTCAGGACGTCCTGACACAAAGCACAGCAGGACGGCTGCTCCTCCTCACAGACACCACTCCTCTTCCTCTTCCTCCCTCTGTGAACACATTTCTTTATCACTAAAATCATTGACTGTCAGTGACAAACATCCAGATTTGATGACACTGTGCAGAAGCTCTGATGGTCACAGAGAAAAGTCAAAGTGGAGAAACTTGTGTTTGAGTTCAGAATCCAAGTTTCCTTTGCTGTTCCTGCCTGTCTTATTAAACACAGAGTGATCAGCCTACAAACTCCACAGTAAAAGCCTTCATCACACAGCTGATTATGTCCTTCACTGGATGTACTGGAAGTTTGGGATCCATCACTTTTAACTGACCTTTGACCTCCTCTAAAAACTGTGGTGCAGCAGCGGTGTCACATTCAGACTTCAGCTTTATTTTGAAAGAGTTCAGTCAGCAGGAAGTGAACTTCTGGGTTCTGATTTCCTTTCTATTATTTTACAGAAGTGAAGAAGAAGAACTAAAAGCTTTGAAATGATCTGAGTGATATTTTTGAACATTGCCACCAAATTGAGTTCAGCCTCCAGCAGTAACTTTGTTTCATGATGCCTCCCTGATGATGTGATGTTTGATTACAAACCTGTTTATGTGTTAGACATTAATCACATGAACACAGGCAGAAAAAAGAAGCCAATGAAACAAATGACAGAAACGTGTTCATTCACTGCCATGATCCATATTTGATATGTACAGATGTTTGTAAAGAACACGTGTGCAGCGCTTTGTTCTGAGTATCTGCTGTCAGCACACAGTGCAGCAATAACTACAACCACACGTTTCTGTAGATCCTGAACATCAGCCTGGAGGAATCTGACCTCAGGTCTGCACACAGAGGAGCTTCACCTCTGGGATGATGCTGGCTTCAGCTCCTTCTACAATCAGGCAGAAGCTTCTGCACCATCAGGACACAAACAGAGAGGAGCTTCTATCCTCAGACCATCCAAGTCCTAAATCAGAACATGCTCCCCTCATAGCATCACCATCAGGGTTTAAACAGGACCTTACATCATGTTCTTGTCTCACTGTCATATTTCAGATCATGTCTGATTCATTATGACGTCACACGCTGCTACACTGATCCTGCTGCTTCATTACTGCTGATATTACTCTGCTCACTCTGTTCAGTTACTCTGTTTACATCACTTTGCTCATTTGCTTTGTTCTGCTTGCACTGCTCTGTCAGTACATGCTGTGCTAATGTGGCACAAAGCACTTTAACATTACATCTGCACAATGTTTCATTATTTCATTTAATGATTGTTTATAATCTTTTGTCCAGTCACAGGAGCAGCTCAGCACATTTCACTGTGTTGTACGTGTATGACGATGCCTGTGACAAATAAACAGCCTCGGACTCTTCAATCTTCTGCATTTCTTTGGAGATCAGCTCAGTGGCCTGTTGAGACCATCTTTCTATTTCTGATGACTCAGTTCAGATTATTATCCTGATACTTTCTTTTAAAATGTGATGAAATCATTTATCTGATGTTCTGACACAAATACACCAAAACAATCCCAAACAGCATAAACCACCACGTTACACACAGTGTAATAAAAATACAGGCAACTACAAATAAAAACACTTTTAAAATATAAACTAAAATTACAAAGTGGTCACAGAATTTCAAACACCCGTAAATGAGTCAGCAGATCTCTTACATGGTCAGCTGAGCTCCATGATTGAAGAACATTGTTGCTGCAGGTTCATCACTGAACTCTGGAGGAACTTTTTCTTTGGACCAGTCACTCCTCACAGACACACAGCTGGATGCTGGAGACTGTGACCTCTGACCTCTGCAAACACAAACACATCACATTCATATGACATGAATTACTGATTAATCACCGTTTAAAATCTTTTAAGCTGCTGCAAACACACAAACTGGATGATGTGATGGTTTCTGTCAGTAATAGTTGTCTCAGATTAGAGTACAGACGGCTGCAGAGACGTTCACAGCAACAGAGAAGAAATCATTACCTTGGATTGCATCACTACTACGATTAATACTAGCATTATCGTACCCGGACCACCATTAGGAATCATTTATGATGTCACTGGTAGAACACATTTATAGAAACAACCTTTGAACTCTGACTCAGCAGCTCTCTTACATGGTCAGCTGAGCTCCATGATTGAAGTTCACTGTTGGTGCAGGTTCATCACTGAAGTTTGGAGGATCTTTTTCTTTGGACCAGTCACTCCTCACAGACACACAGCTGGATACTGGAGACTGTGACCTCTGACCTCTGCAAATACAACCACATTGCATTCATTTCACATCAATTAGTACACCACAAAAGGCATGCAAGAAACACAGTATGAAGACAAACTTCTGGCTTCAATAACATTCAACAGGTCAGGTGGAAACTTTTCTCAGATTTGATTCATGTTTTTATAGAACGATCCAGCTAAAACAAATATACCATTAGGTCAGGGGTCAGCAACCTTTAGGACCCAAAGAGCCATTTGGACCCAGTTTCCACGCAAAAGAAAACACTGGGAGCCACAAATACTTTTTGACATCTAGAATGAAGATAACACTGTAATACTGTTTTTTACCTTTATGCTTTGTGTGAACAACTAAGGTGTGTTGCTTATGAAATCCATGAAGTGCTACAGAGAAAATGACATGTTATTTATGTAATGAACACATTTGAACTCTTAAAGAAATATAACCAAAGGAAAGACACCCAGCTGAACTAAAATGATGTAGCAAACAAAAACTGCTGTGAGCCGCCACCCTTATATCTCCTTTGTGCTTTTGGAGCCTTGACCTGACTTTTAAAAAATAATTGGAAAAAAAGCTCTATGCTGCTGAAAGATGACAAATAGATATTTGCAACATTCTGCCTAAATATGTATTTTACCTGGTTAATGTGTGTGGCGGGGCGTGGTCTGCAGCGCCGCTGCAGGGGAGGCGGACGCACCTGAGCGGCACCCGCAATCACGCCTCGCCGCCTTAACGTCTGTGCTGTTGTGTTGGTGTGTGTCGGGCTGTGAGCTGCAAAGCTACAGCCGGCTGTGTGCGTACAGCAACCGTGTGTGAAAAGTGGTCAATAAAGAGATGCTGAAAAGCGTGTTCATGCAAACATCGTCGGGTCTGCCGTGATATGTTTACAACGGGACTTCTGCTCCTGAACCTCTGCGCACAGCGTCTGCAGGTCGGGGCTGTACGAAGTCACTTTCATCTTTACAGGACTGTAAGCTGTCGTCTGTGAGGCGTGAGCGTGTTTGTTTTTAACATAGTTCACGGTGGAGAACAGCTGCTGACATAATGTGGATCCAAAGATCCATAATTGGCCTACCTGGGGCTGAAAGTCTCGATAAATGCACGGCGTTTCGGCGGGTACACCGGCTTCCGCGAGTGTGACGCTTATTTGAGCGATGAAAAAATAATAAAATATAATTTTAATTTTATATTTCAAAATCACAATAATCTTCCAATTTAGAACTACAAGTTAAAAAAGAACATAAATAAAATACACTTCAGCTAAATACTTCTAATTTATTTTCCCAAACCACGAGGAGCCGCACTGTAAGGACTAAAGAGCCGCAGGTTGCCGACCCCTGCATTAGTGTTAGTCAATGTTGCAACTGAACTGAAAAACTAAATATTTTGGTCAGGTCCAAAGAAACAAAGTCACTATTAATACAACACAACCCCCCCAAAAGAGCCATGTAGACCCCGGGCTCTATGGGTCTTGTGCTCGGAGCTTGTTCCTGTGCTGCCATGATTAGTGCCTCTGTGCTGTCTTTCAGTCCAGCTTTGTTCAGCCACTGGTAGGATTTCTGGATGTCAGCCACTTCCTCTGCCTGCTGGTGGTGCAAACTGTGTTGTTCTGAGTTTCATTGGACGTCTTTGTCCAAAGCACCAGACAAAGGGCAAAGTAGATGCATTTGCATCAGCAGGAAAATACACCCCAAACTAGCATCATCATTATACAACTTTAACAACTGCCACTAAATGATACTTCATACACAGACCAGTGTTAGGTTAAGTTATGATGTCACTGGCAGAACATTTATAGAAACAACCTTTGAACTCTGAGTCAGCAGCTCTCTTACATGGTCAGCTGAGCTCCATGATTGAAGAACATTGTTGCTGCAGGTTCATGACTGAAGTGTGGAGGTCTGTTTCTGGACGAGTCACTCCTCACAGACACACAGCTGGATACTGGAGACTGTGACCTCTGACCCCTGCAAACACAAACATCAATAACTGATCAGTTCTCTCTGACAGCCATGTGATCAGCTGATCCCTCTGTGATATTGTGTCTGCCTCATAACGCTGACAGGTCAGCCAATCATCAGCCAGTTTTTTCTGTCTCTGAATGAACTCAGTTTGTTCTCAGCTCTTCTCTCTGATTCTGCTGCACTGACTTCACTTAAACTTACAGAGTTCAGATCTTAGCAAGAAAACAAGTCAATAAAAATCAAACTCAGATCAAACAGTTTGAACCAATCACAGATCAATGATTCTGTCATGGTTATGTTGAAATGACTAATAAAGTTAGTAGTGTTCTTACATTGTTGCTGCAGGTCCATGACTGTAAGGTGGAGGTGTTTGTGTAACCCCGTCACTCCTCACAGACACACAGCTGGATGCTGCAGATGCTGCTCCGTCCTCTTCCTCCATCTTCTTGATGTCAGGGTGGAGTTAGTCTGAGAGGTAAACACACACACTCAGAGGTGCTGTTGTACTGGAAGCATCACACTGAAGGTTTCTAATGTTGGAGCTTTGGCCCTAAAGTCCAAACCAGTTATTTTAGAGGCTCAAAGTCTTTAAAAAACACAGAAACCATCACATTATTTAATAAGTACATGATCAGGTGGATGAAGGAACTCAGTGTGTTTGGGATCATCATCATGGTGAGGAGCCCACATGTTACGGCTCCTTTGGAGAGAAGCTGAGGATCACTGCAGGAAGTGAGCTCATGAAACCAAACTGCTGTTTGTGAGCAGGATGACTCTGTTATTGGACCTGCTCTGTGTTCTACATATGATCAATACTTCAAATATCTGTAAACATCTCATCTTATATTTGTTGCACTTGGTCACATCTGTCTTTAAAAATAGATTTTAATGTCACTGAGAGTTCTTTTCTACCTTTATTGATTTATTTTGGAATAAATTAAATATAAAGGTGCCAAAAACTGCCTGCAGCTTCTGCTCTGTGACAGGAAACTACTGTCAGGCTCAAAATGACTTCAGATTATTCATCACAGAGTGTTTATAGATCACAGGACACGTTACAGTTTTACTCTCGATGTTTTAGTTTAAAAGAATGACGAAGGTCTTACTGTGAATCTGCGCGCTCATTGGCTAATACCCTGAGACTGACAGGTGGTTATCCAATCAGCGTGCGGCCTCACACGGACATAAAACTCTTAAAGTTTGTTTCTGAAGGGATTTTCAGATCAGACCTGATGTTTCTGCCTACAGCCTGTTTACCGATATAATCAATATCAGATATCAGAGCAACAGAAACCTCGGTGATCAGGACGCCGGGACTGAGAACAGGAAGTGGCTCAAACGTCGCACTTTCATAAAGTCAGCCTGTACTCCACTCACCGAGTTTCTGTCGCCATTTTAGTTTTAAAAGACGTCGTGATAAGGGCGGGTCTTACTGTGAACCTGCGCGCTCATTGGCTAATAACTTGAGATTGACAAGCCGTTATCCAATGAGCGCGCGGCTTCTCCCAACATAAAGTAGTTTCCTTTGAAAAACCAAAGTCTGATTATTTTTGCCTCCACTGACGGAGCCTGTTGTTCCCGCCACAGAGACACAGTAATGTCAGAGCGGTGTTAACACTCACCTGCCTCAGCACAGCTCTCACTCTCCTCCTGCTCTCTCAGCTAAACTCACTTCCTCTCTACTTACAGGAAACCAGCGCTCAGAGGAGCCGACCGGCCTCACGTTTCACCCACAGACACGAACAGCGTGGAATTATTTTATGTCATAAGAAGAAACATATTCATGTTAACACTCACCTGCCTCAGCTCCACCTTCCTCCTCCTGCTGATCTGAACGGAGGATCAACACTTTCACTTTCACTGCTCCTCCCTAAACTCAGAGGATGCTGGGACTTGTAGTTTTTACCTTGCGTGATATTTATGGCTGTGACACTAAATCACAGCATGAAAACTTCCTGCAAATATGTCACAGGCGATAAAAGTTTCACATTAAAGGTGAAGTTATTTTTCTGTCTCGTGTTCAATAAACAGTGAGCTGGGAAAACTGAAGAACAGACTTCAGACGTTCCCTGCAGAGTTTCTGCTGCTCGGTCGTCTGCATGTTGCTGAGACTGAGCTGATGATGAAGCTGTGATGGGTTTATGGCACGTTTGGTTCTGGAGAAGAGTTTTACTGCCGGTGCAGGTGAAATGATCAGAGGTTACAGCCTCTGGTTAAAGTGGAGGCAGCGATCAGGACGGCTGAGCAGCAGAGGTCTCGAGGGTCCTAAAGTGTAAAAGCATCAGTGTTAGTAACACAAAGATCACAGAATGGGATCATCCACACAACACTAACATCTAAATCCACGGCAGGAACTCTTCCAGTGTCCTGAAAAATCTGTGTGCACGATGCTGAGATTAAAATCTGTCTGCTCATCTTAATGCAATATTGTGAAGTTACAATTCTTTTCTGTAAAAAGCATTTTTATTTTTGTATATAAATAAATGTTGATGTTGTGCTTTGGGATCGTGTGCTTCAATTTTACTTATAATGTGCCAAATGACTGCAACAGGCGGCTTAAGGCGATGCCATCCAGAGTAAGGATCTTGTTAGCCACAGTGTTTCTAAGATTTTTACGCCCCGTTACAATAACCTCAGTTTATCTGAACTTAGAAGCAGAAAATTAAAGCTCATTATGTGTCTAAGACATCCCGGCAGTTTAACCAATAAAAGTGGGTATCATATGCATAGCAGTGAAAATGTATGCTATGTCTTCTAAAGCACGTATAATGTAAACAGAACTGGTCTTTGCACAGAAGCCTGTGGAGCTTCATAATTAACCTCAGGGTGTGAAGAGGACTCTCCATTTAATAATAGCTGTAATAAAATGTTCTGGCCAACGGTGTTAAACGCTGCACTTGGGTCTAGCAGGGGAGATTTCAACTTTTCAATATGAATGAAGGCTGAAAACTGATTAGATTAATGTCTGATGATCTTTTCTGTGCTTCTTCAAGTTTGTAACACCGAACATATTAAAGGATGATATAAGGTTCACAGGAAGAGTTTAATTAGACACATTTACTATTTTTCTTTATACTCTTTCTTTCTTGACATGTTTAATATGATTACTATCAGAGGAGAAAATGACCCTTGTGTAGTTTAAAAACGTTTTATTTAATCAAACTGTAATGTTGTTGAACTCTGACGGACGTGTCTTTTAATCTTGTCAACAAATCCTTAATCACCTAAATCTGCCATTTATCATCTTGTAAAATGTTCCCTCTGCTTCTGTTGCACATCTCCCCGACACTCTCTGCTTCACCAGCCCTGTGCAGCTGGTCCAATCGCTGCGTCCTTAAACTGGTGTGTTTAAATCTCTTTACCTCCGTTGTGAACTTCACACAAAGTTTGTGGTAACAAAATCAAACTGAGGAGGATCTGGTTTGAAAAACACACACTCGCGAGACAAAATAAAAACAGACTGCTCAAAGCAAAAGCAGAGCTCACAGCTGGTAGCACAAAACACAGTGACAACATGCGTATCAGATACCCTCAGTGCCAAAAGCATAAATATGAAAACATGGGATCACCAAGAATATCCTAAAAATGGCATTGAGGGGGTGTTACAGTGAAATAAAATGAAACATTTTCATCTGAAAATGTTTCATTTTAGTAAAAACAATTCTCTGTAGTTTGATACTGTCGTTACAGACAAAGCGGATGTTTAAAGCCTTTGGACGCACATTTGAAATGCACTCATTCTCCTTATCAGCTGGAAACATTAAAGCCGTAAAATGACACACCCGCGTGTAATAAACCATCTGTTGGGGGTTGTGGATTTGACACCTCAGCATTGTGAAAGTGGGGAAACATGTTTCTGGCTGAGCGTAAGATTTCTGCTTACAACTTAGAATCTCAGTTCTAAATGAAATTCAGATGTTTTTTTAAGTATGGCTAATGTATTATTTGACTTCTAAGGCATACACACACACACATACACACACACACACACACACACACATACACACACACACACACACACACACACACCCACACACGAACAACAACAACACAGAGAAGAAGAAGAGGGGGTCGTTTTACTACACATCATAAAAACGCAGTCATTCATCTTCCAACTGTATCTTTCTGTTCTGGCTTTAGAATCATTGGTTGTTTACTGATCTGTACTTTGGGAGTCATACTGTTGTGATACTGGGGAGAAGAGGGTAAGGTTTGATAGACTAAACCATTACACACAAAACTTGAAAAACCTAAAGAGTGTGTGAGACTGCTAGCTGTGTCGTTCAGCAATAAACTCATCTATAAATGTGTTAGTAAAGAGTGACTTGTACTTCTGTCCCATTAAGCAACGGTTTAACAAATTTCACTGCAAACTATAAAAGGAATCTGGATTTAAATAGAACATAGTAGTGCAGGAAACACTAGTATAAGGTGTCTATGGAACAAATCTCCTTCAGCGTTCAAAATGACCAAAGTGAGGCCTACAGGCGTTTCTCTCAGTTGGTTGTGTTCAGGGAAAAAGCAGCTAAATACACTGAGACTGCTCCACATTGTTAGTGAGTTAACTCTGGATATCTGTAGGTTTGTCAAACTTGGAGTGAACAAAAGCAGAAAACAGTAAAAGATGCAGACAGTGAAAGTCTGGTTTATTTCATGAACACAATGAAACATTTTCGGCAAAGTAGCACACATGATAAATAGATACACATAACACGGACAGTGAGAAGTAAAACTCGTCGTCTTACCACATGTTATATTCTGTAAACTTAAAATAAACCACAGAAATTAGAGTTTAGTGTTTTAAAGTCATTATTAAAAACATGAGTCAACATTACTGAAGTGACACTTTAACGATGCTTCACATCACCGTGTTTATGATGATAAAACATGTTCTCTCGTTAGTAGATGTCTGCGCTGTCACTTGTCATGAAAATGTCCCGAGCCAGGGTTCAAGCTTCCTCTTCAATTACCATTGATCATTAATAGGGTCACAAAAGATTTGTCACATTATCCCCATAAACAACATGCTTTTATAGAAATCATTGTGACACAAATATCTAGATTCTTGTTTCACAATGTGCATGAACTCAAAATCTTTAGTTTCATATTTATAAAGTATCGCAAAGAATACATTTATACCGTTGTATGAGCTGCACTTCTTGTAAAAAACTGATTGGAAATGTGTTCGAGAAAAGCTCCTGCTGTGGCCTTCCTTCTGTGAGGGCACACACACACACACACACACACACACACCACACACACACACACACACACACACACACACACACACACACACACACACACACACACACACACATTACACATACATACACAAGCTGTGTAAAGCACTATTGGCGACTGTCAAGCCTTTGAGTCGCCGAGCAGCTGAATAGGGGATAATGTTGACGTGCCCGCTGTTTAAAACGTAAGTCAAAGTTCCAGGTTTAAACTCCTTTATTTGTTATCAAATCCTTAAAATCGTAGAAAACAACAGTGATCAAAACATTCCAAGCTTGAGCGGGTCCAGCAAAAGTCACCACTCATTCACAAAAATTCCCCTCAGGACGTGAAACAGATGAGATAGCAATCACTAGTACCGACACCACGTGACCCAAAGCTTACGCCTTATCCACACACAAACTATAAATACGAATCTAAAGTATATACAGAAAATAAAGAAATGATGAGGTGATGAGATACTACATGTACCGAAGGGTGCAGCTGCCAGTCTGGCAGTGGGGAGGCAGTGTGGGGGGGGGAGGGGGGGGGGGGGGGGGGGGGGGGGGAGGTCAACTGTTTTAAGAAGGGAGATGGAGAGTGGGAAGGATCAACGTTCCTGTGTCGGAGTGGTTCTGGTCTGCAGGCTTCTGTACCACGTCTCCAGAGGCAGCAGAGTCAAAAGTCTTGGTGCAGGGTGTGAGGGGTCTGTGATGATTTCCCTGCCCATTTCCTGGTTCTTGAGCGGCACCCCCTGCCCTCCATCCAGATGGAGGGCAGGGGGGTGCCGATGATCCTATCGGCTGCCCGTACAGTCCCGCTGCAGTCTGCTCTTGAACTTGAAGCTTTTGTTTACCATACCTCAAACACATGTCACATACCTTAAACAAAAGCACTGGCTTTGCACCCGAGTTGCCATTATGCAACACCACCTGGTCCTGCATACTACACTCTATTTCACAATAAGACACTTCGTTCTTCACAAATGAAATTTCAGGGTGCCACCCGGGAAAACATCCAAAATACAAAACACATCGGGTAATTGCAACCACTCAATACACACCTGAAGGCACGTACTTGAAAAACTGAACCAATTAGCCAACTACACAAAAAGCCTCCGATTTAGCCAATTAAAGAACTTGCAAGCATGGATGGAGGGAGAGCAAGAGTGAGGAGTCGTCGAAGAGGCACGCCCAGACCCATATTTCTGATGATATAAGAGCAACTTTGGTGGACCATGTCATCAACCATGGCCTGCTATAGAGAATTCTCTAGATACTCGAAGACCTTCTGGGGCAGGACGCCAACGCCTGTTCACACAACAGCAGGACTTGCCGTGTGTGGACCTAGTGAGGGCAGACATGCCATCCGTCTCCACCAGCTACGAAGCAAATACGGAGTGCAGAATTAATAGGCATTGTATTTTTGAGGAATAATGTTATTATTGAACAACAACCATGTTCTCAATGAACCCAAAAAATCATAATATCAAAGTAATGTTGTTCCTGGAAGTAGTTTCTAGTTTGTTTTTTT
>NW_024387105.1:853592-1030088 GCF_900408965.1 Simochromis diagramma | reverse complement strand
GTGAAGAGAAGACGGCCAAAATCAATCACTCCACTCGGAAACGAAGGAAGAACATTCTTATTATTATTCATCTCCCCCATCTCAGCATCCTCCACTGGCACACCAACCCTGTGGATGTCCTCCGTCACTACATCTGTGATCCTCCTCTTTTCCTCCGGCCCCAGCGTCACCTCCACACTCCTGTCTTTCCTTTTCTCTCACTTCCTCCTAACATGCCTTCCCCCCACCCTCCTCCTCGGCCTTCAATAAACCGCAGCATCATTTCCACCGACACCCTGTTGAGCACGAGCACAGGAGGCAGCCCTCCCATCCACCCCGGTACCCCCCCGACCCCATGGCTGGACCAAAATGAAGAAAGAAAATGCAAGACTGAGATATCAGTGTCCATATTTTGGATGAATAGCTCCTTCAATCGACCCCAACACTCATTTATGTCTCTCAGAAAGAGACTGAATATGGACGGTGTGGGTTCAACCACACTATCGGCTGCTTGGTTGGAGCTGATACAGCAGCTGAACCAGCCCAGGAAAAACGAGGTCTTACTTTAGTTTTGATAAAAATAAGTGGATACAGCAAAGTGACCGTCTGACCCACAGCTGCAATTTACATGAATCCAGATGTGATTCATGATTCTGAAATGTAAAAATATCTGAGGACTGAAGGGGTGTAAATAGTTTCCTGGATGTTAAAAACTGCATATTTGCATCGTTTCTTTGAGATTTTGGGATTCACTATGAGGACAGTGTGTGTTTGGGCAGATTGTTACTGTGGCAGGTGGGTTTGCTCCCACAGTCTGAGTGTAAGCTGGCCGAGATGAGATCCATTTTTGTTTTTGTTTCTCTGCTCTGAGTTTCCATAATGAGTTTTCTCTCATGTGATAAGAAAAAAGAAACAACGAACTTTTCGAGTTCCTGTGCACAGCAGGGATTCAGGTGATGTAACTGTGTTTACTCTGAGTTAAATATTGGCAGGAGCCAGGAGCTTATCAGTTTGCATCCTGTCATCAATTAACACGTGAAGGCCAGAACATCTGCATATTTGTGCAGGAAACGTTTACCTGAACAGGTGCGGTCAGACTGTTGTTCTGTATGAAACTGACTTTTACATGTGAATCACATTTTATTACGATCATCTGAGGATGCAGATGAGGAGCCGCGGCTGATGTGTGTTTCTGTCTGAGAGTGAAGAATCAGCATCTTGTTTTTCTGCCTTTGAATGATTTCAGCTCTTATCTTCTGAAGTGAAACAGAGTGAGTATTCATTCACACACAACAACGGCTTCATTCATAACACGAACACAGACGGACTTCATCACAGTTTTCATGTTTAATCAACCTGCTCGTAGCAAACTGACCATCCCCCGTCAGCTTTACTTATTACAGAACAAAAACATTTAGTGAAGGTAAGAGCAGCCTGTCAGGGCCTTTGTTAGTTTAACATGAATCATTAAGGATGTCCAACAATGCACAGTTATATTCGTTTTAAAAAAACAAAACAAAAATGTACAAAAAGCTCTGAAAACTGTTTTTTTTACCTCTCACCACCTTAAGCACTCCCAGGAACCCAGAGACTGGTATGACCTCCTAAAGGACCACACCTAGAACCTGCCTAATGTCCATATAAACTACATAAATCATCACTATAATCATCATAAGGACATCTAGAACATGGCCAGTAGAACTTCTAAATGAAAACAGGAATCTCTGCAATCTCCTACAGGGTAGGGCTGGGCGATATGGCCTAAAATTCATATCGCGATATAATATGAAGCATGTGCGGTAACGATATATCATGATATATTCTTTTCTTCTGTATAACGTGTTTTCCACACTTAAAATCCTTTCATTTTCTCAAAAATCGAGAGTTCCTTATGTATGAATTCTGGTTGTGCTTACTGACCTCGAACCGATTTTGGCTGCAGAAATCTGTTAAAAATGTTTTAGTACAACTTTGGTAAGCTGCACTGTTTGATGGCTCGTCAGAGCATTACTGCTGCCGTAGTGAGGAGCTTCGCGGAGTAATCTGGATCCAAAACTCCGTCAGCTTCAGGTCCCAAAGTCAAACGAACACTGAGAGTTAAAAACTGTCTAAATTCTTTCATCTTTCATAAAATGATCAGCGTTGCTGCTTTACCAGGTGTAACAATTAAGTTTAACATCCAGGCATCCATGAAAACAGAATTTATTACATTTAACTGAGTTAGAAGTTAGCAGGAAGTTAGCTCGCTAGTTTCCACCTAAACATTTCATACCATGTTCTGACAGAGATTTTTGAAACTAATTCAAACGTACAGCTCTGCTGTCACTTCTGACATAAATGAAGACAGAAAACTAAACAGCAGTGGCGTTTGCAGGGTTACTGAAGTTGGACTACCTGGTTTATAATGTTGTGCTACGTGATTGCTAGCGACACAGCTATGTTAGCATAACATTAGCACAGTGAAGCTGGAGGATGAACTTTTTTCCACTCGATAAAAGTTAACGTGAGGGATTCTGGTGGTCAGGGACAAATGCAATCGCATAGCAGGATGCTATACACGGGCCAAACTTCAGTCAGGAGAACAACTGAGATTATTCATCCACAATACGAGGTTAGTTATTAATATACTGCAACAACATGGGGATAGAACAGCTGCGAGAGAATTCAGCATTAATGAATCAATGTTATGGAAGTGGCGGAAGCGCAGTTTTTGGCTTTCCCCATATTTCAAATGTGCTTCATCTCTTTGCTGTGACTGTTGCCAGCATAATTTGCAGATGATAATGGTTGTAGCCGCTGCGATGCTTTCGACCGAAACAGCCGCAGCTTGATGACATCATCAACATGCGCTATCGCGATATAGTCAAAATCTCTATCATTGGCCAAATTTATATCGTTTCTATCGTATATTGTTTATATCGCCCACCCCTACTACAGGGGACCCAAAAGTTATTCAAGTGCACCCTCACAGACGGGCATTCAAAAGACCTCTAGAACCTCTCTGCGATCTCCAGTCACACAACCACCATGAAGATTTCTAGAACACCCTCGCTCACCAGTTTAACTTTCCAGGGGATGAATAGAACCTCTTCAGTGACAACCACAACCTCTTAAAGTTCCCTCTTCACAGATTACCACTTAGGAGATGTCTCAAACCCCATCCAAAACTACACAAATTACTAGAACTAACATTAGCACGTCTGAAACATCCTCAGAGGCCAGCGCAACCTTCTCAAGAAAAACTAGAATCTCTTCAACCTCCTAAAGAGTATGTAAAAGTCCCTTCACAGAAAAATACCTCATAGACCTGTAGAACATCACCTCACAACCACCTCGAGGATTTCAGAGACCAGCATGACCTCCTAAAGGATGACTAGAACCTCTTCGATGGCGACAAAACTTCCCTTAGCACCACAAAAGCCCACTTCACAGATAAATAGAACCTCCTAATAAACCTTTACAACCTTTAGTCGTGACTAGACTCACATTAAGGACATGGAGGACATCCTCAGTAATGACTAGAGTTTCCTAAAGCTATTACCTGACAATAACTGTGGCTTCAGACCATCCAGGAAGTGAAGCTCTGAACACTAATTAGCATCTGTGTGTGTGGATGCAGTATTTATATAAAAATATGGGAAACAGCGACACAGAGTAGGTGTAACTAAGTAAAGGTTTTCAGTCTTTAATGCTTTTCTGTTGTTGTTTAGACGTAAACTGTACTGAGTCATCATCAGTACAACACAGAGCAGAACATGTAAAAACATGCAGAGGAAACAGCAGCTGATTGTCCGGTGGCTCATTCATACAGAGAGGCCGAGTCCATTCACGCTGTGAGCCGAGTGGGAGACGAGGGCTAAATGTTCCTGATTAACTCCTCTGATGCTGATTTAAATCAAACTGCTGTTTAAGCAGCGAGCTGCAAATTCCTCAAACACCCACAAACCCTGAAGACGAACAACAACAGCAGAAAGGAGACAGAGACGGACGGCTGCTGGACGGACGCAGAATCAAGAGTTTGTGTTGCTGAACGCTGTTTATCCGACCATCTGCATTACTTCCTGTCTCGGGCTTTGATGTTGCAGTGCACACTTTCAGGCCTGTTTACATCATTAGTACATTAACTTCCATTCATTTCCTGGACACTTATCCTTAAACCATAACCTAAACGAATCCGTCAAAAACAAATAACTCGACTGACCTCAACGACGCATCTGCTTCAGCAGTTTAAACTAAAAGTCACGTTTCCAGCTGAAACCGGTCACACTACAGTACCAATGGTGTCCATCACAACAATGATATCCTAACAACATTATGCAGCAATTACATCCAACCAGGAAGCAGTTTGTCCAGCGTTGTCCAATCAGGGGGCAGTCGCTGGAACCACAGAGCTCGTTCAGGTTCTGATACCCGATAATTGACTGTCGTTGGGCATTAGATCATCTACACTTACATAAACCTGCTTGCAGCGCTGCGAAAAAACGTTTTTACCGTTTCTTTTTTTGCTATTTGTCACTTTTGTTTCTCAGATCATCAAATAAAATGTAATATTAGACGACCATAACCTGAATCACTTTGTCACAATTAATTCAATTCAGTTTTATTTATACGGCGCCGAATCACAACAGCAGTCACCTCGAGGTGCTTTATAGTGTAAGGTAGACCCTACAATAATACATACGTGGTATGTTTTAACATAGGTGAGGTAGTTTTCCTAATAACTTAGTTCATCATTTAAAAACTGTGAAAGAAGCTCCCACAGAGGCTGAACATGCAGTTCCTGTAACGTCCAGCAGGGGCACCAGCAGTGAGGCAGTCCCACAGACGTCCACATTATAATCTGACAGCAGAAATAAACATGTTTACAGCCTGATACACAAACTGCTTGGCCCTGTGTTGCTGAGCTGATCGCTGTCTGTGAGGCTTCACCACCACTAATCGTTTCACAACATGGAAGCAACCAAAACGCTATGAAAAGTCCCAGAAACCCATGGGTGAAGTCACATGGTTACGTCCGTGTTTTTTCTGTAGAAAACATCATTTTTATTCTGTAAGGGAGAACGTGTCACAATCCATCCTCCTGCTGCTGTGGAGTCTTTATCACACCGGTGGTATGTTAGCAACGCAACTATCAGAAATACCCATCTGTCCTCGTCTATCCTCCTTCCTCCACCTCATCATCATCACTTCCTCCTCCTCCTCCCGCTGCTGCTCTCTGGAGACTGAGCTAATAGACTGTTTAGATTTTCTGTGTGTTTGTGTCTTTAAAGTATCCACACCAACAATTTTAACATTTTTCTGCCATTAAGTCAGATTGTTTCCTGACCTCATGTGCTAATCGCTGGCTAAAAGGAGTATTCTGATGTTTCCCAGCTCCTCCTGGTAGCGCTCAGTCTGAGGTACAAGACCTACTCAAAATTTATAGAAAAAACTTTCAATTAGCTCTGAAAACAGGAAATAGATTTTACTTGTTTCCCATAAATCATCCCATGACCTGGTGACCTCTTGGGGGGGCTGACCCTATTTTAAAAACCATCATCTACTATATATAACGTAGATAAAACAGCCCCAATGGGGACATGCTGCTGATGCATTTTACGGCAACACCTGTACTTCAGTTACACAAAGCTGAACATACTTTAGTTTCTCATTTACACGTTGGACATGTTGCTGAGTATTTTTACCTCGTTACATGTGGTACTGTTACTTCAGGGAGTTATCTAGATACACTGATCTCTCAAATCACTTTGGTTTGCTCTAATCAGAGTTACTTGTTGTTACAAACAACAATAAAAATGCAAAGTGGGTACAGGTCCCAGTTAGCAGCAGGTTAGTGGGGAGGTGGTCAGCCTCCAGCTGGAAGCGGGTCAGTTTGAGGAAACAGCAGCGCAGTAATGTAAATGTTTCTGCTCTCTTGCCAGCCAGATTAAAGAAAGCTGCTCCACACCCTGCTGCACACATGTTTGTACTTCTGTGATTGTGAGGACCTTCTGAGGCCTTTCACGGCCCCCTAACCTAAACCTCTTTTTAACCTGAACCCTTAAACTAAATCCAAACCCACAAACGGGCCTTTAAGAGTCCGTCCTCACAACACAGAAGGGTCCTTAAAAAGTCAATAAATACATAGGTCCCCACAAAGATAGCTGTGCAAGTACCCACACACAGGCGGTGAGGAGAAATCCTGTCTTTCAGATAATTTTAGGGTTTGGTTTTCATGGTAAAGTAACTTAAATCACTTTCAGCTTTTTCTAAACTTTTCAGCTGGAGCCAGTTATAGCAGCATCATGGCCCTTTTCCTTCTGTCAACCCTTCCTTTGATTTAAAGCTGCTTTGGCCACAAATACATACATGCTCATATACAAAGTGTTTCTCACATGATACAGAAGATAAATTAAACTGTTAGAGAACAGCATGGCTTTTTGCTGTTTATTTATACCGATTTTAATGAATGGATTTAAACTATCTAATCAACCAGTCATTTGAAATCAAGTCTATTACCACCATCTAAATATTTTATACACAATACAACACAAGCCTAAGGTTAGTTTGATTTGTTCATAACTACAAACGTAAAACATCCCAAAATAATAAATATAGTACAACTTATAACAACTCACACCTGACCTCTAGTGGTCACATGAGTCAGCAGCCAAAATATCAGCGTATATATATTAATATGATAGACAAACACGGAAATAAACATAAAAAATGCATATCAGGTAATGCTAGCTAGCTCAGATACTTGCTAATAAGTAACATCCAGTCAGAATCCCTAACTTTCTCTTACTGGATTGGTCTGTTACTACAGTGACCTCACAGCAGCTGTATTATTGGTCTGATGATGTCATTAAAATGCTCCGAAAGGCTCCAACAGCACAAACACGGTCCAAAGGTCCAGTTCAGGTGACGCTAGCAGACAGCTAGCAGCTACAGCCACCTGCATCACCATCCACCTGTCAGTCAAAGAGGCCACGCCCCTAAGAATGCAAACCTTAAACCTTTTACAGGTGACCTATACAACCCACCACAAATATACCTACAGAGACCGAACAGTTTACATCGGGCTGTAAAAGTGTTTATTACTGCTGTAAAGTTTTAACATGGGAGTCTATGGGGACCGACTCGCTGCTGCCCCCGGTGGAAACTGGAGGAACTGCAAGTTTTGGCCCTGGTAATTGCTGAGTGCTTTGTTAGTACTTTATTACAATTAGTTTTAACATTTTTTTCCACGTGATATGAAAGACAAAAGAATACGTGGATGTTAAACACATTAAAGGAAAGTTTCAAAGTAAATCTCCATTTGTAATCAGATTACATCTGAAACATGCATGCTGTGTATGATTTCATACATGTGAAACATTTTTAAATATAAAAAACAAATATCAGGTAACGTCAGGTTTCATGTGTGGATGAGTTTTATGCCTCTGTCGTTATTCCTGAAACATCTGTAAGACTTGTTATGGGTCACGGTACCTTTCTGTTTGTCCATGTCGGTCGTCTCAGTGTCTGCTGATCCTCAGGCTCATATCTCTGCTAAAGAATCCAACATCAAACAGCAAACAGATTTCCTCCTGTTTCCTCCTCCCTGAACTCCCTCTATCTGCTCTGTGAGAAGCAGTTTGAGTTCTGCCAGGCGAGTCTGTGACCTCAGCACAGGAGGGAGGAGAGAGAGGGCGAGCCAGTGCTCTCATTATGCACGGGCATGCACAGAGAAACCTTAAATACAAAGTCACTTTAACAATGTGCCCACTGTTATCATCCAGTACACAAACACATTTAGAAAATACACAAGAAGAAAAATATCTGCTAACATTCTGGCTTTAAGGCTTCAGTGATGCTCCACAAACTAATGTAATAATAATAACAATAATAATAACAATAACAATAATAATAATAATAATTCCACAGCTATCAGAAAATCAAGGGAGAGCAGCTGGATTACAAAATTACTCAGGCCTCTTTTTATTTAGAAATATAAGTTATTCTTCTACTTGAGAATATCCTGTAATTTACTTATATTAAACCAAGTTTATGTTTTCAATAAATATAATGCATGTTTTCATTTGTCCAACTGTATCGACAAAATCCATCCTCTGCTGCTTCCGCGTGTCAGGGTCGCGGGGGTGGTAGAGCCTATCCCAGCTGTTGTAGGCCGAGAGGCAGGACACAAACTGGAGTGGACACCAGTCTGTCACGGGGCTAACACAAAGAGAAAGACAACCATTCACACCTATGGGCAATTTAGTGTTTCCACCTAACCCCACTAACTGCATGTCTTTGGAATGTGGGAGGAAGCTGGAGTACCTGGACAGAACATGCAAACTCCACACAAAAAGACCCCAGCCTGATGGTGGAGCCTAACTCAGGACCTTCTTGCAACATTAGAAGCTCATTTATTTCAGTCAAACATTTTCAAAATAACTACATATGACCTCTGTGAACCCCATTAGGAGTTAAAGGGTAAAGGAACCCTTCTGTTTCTGACTGCAAACCTGCAGACAATCGTCACATTTTTCAGTGTTTTTCATTGTCGCAGTAATTTGGTAACATATCTATAGAAACAAGAGCTTCTATTAACTAATTTGGGTCACTTTAAAAAGAAAGAAAGAAAGAAAGAAAGAAAGAAAGAAAGAAAGAAAGAAAGAAAGAAAGAAAGAAAGAAAGATGTAAATAAATAAAGTTACAAACGGGACGGTTGGGTGTGTCTAAATCCCCTTCTCGTCCGCTGGGCGGCAGTAGGAAGCTGTAAGTCTCGCGATACTACCTCTTTTCTCCTTGATGAGGAAGAGTCGCGGAAGAGGTAGAAGATTTTCCTGACGGCTCAGCAAGCGACCCATCAAGTTAGATAAAACTACCCGGCGAACCAGCGTTTTAAGCAGCTTTACAGGTCGGATAGACACCCGGACTGAAGGTAAAACACAGCGACGTGTAACGCCGCCTGTCTGATTGGTTTATTATTCGGTTGTTTTTACTGTAAAAGCTTCAGAAAGTGACCTCCTGCCGTTAGCGTTTAGCTGTTAGCAAGGCGTAGACAGCAGTGCAGCTGTTAGCCACTTAGCTCCAGGAGTGGAGCTCCAGGGGGGCTCGGGGGACTCCTCGGGGGGTTCCTGTGGTTGAGCCGTCAGCGTTTCATACGTGTGATGAGGATGAAAACTTCCTCTCCGCGGGGCTGTCACGGTGTTTAAAGCTAACGCTGGGCTCGGCGTTAGCTTCTGCTAGCTCAGCCGGCTGCTTCCTTCTCTGAGCTGTTTGTGTCTCACTCGGTGTGTTTGGAGGCTCAGACCGAGCTCAGAGGATCACTGTGACCGGGCTCAGACCGAGGGTGGAGCCCCGTGTTTGAGCTCAGGTTCTCGGTTTAAACCAAACACATTTCTTTGTTTTCTCTCCGCAGGATCACGATGACAGCCGCACCTTACAACTACTCCTACATCTTCAAATACATCATCATCGGTGAGTGACCCGAGCTCCAGCTCCTGTGTTTACTCCCGCAGCTCTGCCAGAGCAGCTTTGCATGAGTCCGTTTATAATAACCGTTCTGTATCCGTGACCGCTGCCCCTCACATCAGTAAACTCCCTCCTTCTAGACTAAGCTTGCAGAAGTGCAGAACCTGGCGCTGGTAAATGTGGAGTGTCTGCAGCGGGTGCAGATATTAAATAAAGACGATGTTGAGCTGTGACTCATGCAGCGCTGCTCTGGTAAAGTCCAGGAGTGAAACTGGACGGTGAATGAGCAGGAACACTTCAATCACAGGGAGTAAAAACGCTTCATCCGGGTGTTTCCTGATCACTGTCAGCCTTGGTGGCCGACCTCACCTGTGTTTGTCTGTCTGCAGGTGATATGGGAGTCGGGAAGTCGTGTCTGCTGCATCAGTTCACAGAGAAGAAGTGTGAGTGCTGCTTTTCTTCTTCTCTTTGTTTAAGAATAGAATAGAATAGAATAGGCTTTTATTGTTATTATGCATGTATGATGAAATTGTGAGTTATGGATATTTAAAATTTACCACCACTGTTTGGGTATGAGGGGGCAAAGTGGTACAGCCTGTGTTTCTAGGTCTTTTATTTTGAAAGGCAAGCAGTGGAAAATCAGTTCAGGCTGACTTTTAGAGTCTTTTTTTCTAATAATGTCAAGTTTGTTGATTAGGAATCCGTCTTAGCTGTTTAACAGCACGGCTCTAGTTTATCATATAAATATCTTAATAATGATCAAGTGTCAAGTTCGGGCTTCATAAATATCGATTTATGTTTTTTTTTTCTTCATTTTGATGTAACCGTAAACCTCCAACTTTGGAAACATTTAACAGGATTTCTTTGAATTGATGAACAATGTAAATAGATTAGCTTTTAGCATTCAGTTTGTTATGCTAGGAAAAAAACAAAAAGCGACTCGTGTGTTTGATTTTATCTGGATGGTTTCATGAAATTCATTCTGATAACAGATTTCGTGTGTTTGTGCCTGAGACAGCAACAAACACAAACATTTTTACCTTTACTTACCTGTTGGTGACCACTGCCCGTCCAATTCCTGTGTGTGTGTGTGTGCGCTGCAGTCATGGCAGACTGTCCTCACACCATCGGGGTGGAGTTCGGGACGAGGATCATGGAGGTCCACGGGCAGAAGGTGAAGCTGCAGATATGGGACACGGCGGGTCAGGAGCGGTTCAGGGCCGTCACCAGGTCCTACTACAGGGGGGCCGCCGGGGCCCTCATGGTCTACGACATCACCAGGTACCTAGGCAGGCGAGGGTGGATGGAGGAGGAGAAATCTGTGTCCTGTTTACTTAAAGGGACAGTTCACCATAAATGTAAAACTCTGGTTGCGCCGTCCTGTTGAGCTGCTAATTCAGCACTTTGTTGTTTGAGATCACAAACTGATAAAAAGACAAAAACCAACAAAACAAATCAGATATGCAGTGAAGATCATTTCATACAAAACAAAACATAAACGAAATGAATGTAAGTTTCTGTCCTAGTAGAAAAAGTCAAACCATTAGATGAATAATAAATGATGAATGTGTATGTAAAGTCATGTTAGATTAAATACATCAGTTAAAACAAAATAAACTGATAAAAATGGAAGTGATCCACAGACGCTCCGGTGAGCGGCTTCACGTTGGAACTATTTTATTTCTACAGTCTACATCCGCCAGTTATACCACTGTGCAGGAGGAAGTGTGCACTGAGGCATGAGGAACTGAGCATTATCTCTGTGCTCAGCTTTTTTTGTTTTGGTGGATCTGAAACATCCTTGAAAGAGTAGTTGTCAAACAGCTAACAGATCATCTGCAGAGGTTTATTTGAAGAGTTTCAGTCAGGTTTCAGAGCTCATCACAGCACAGAAACAGCTTTAGTGAAGGTTACAAATGATCTTCTTATGGCCTCTGACAGTGGACTCATCTCTGTGCTTGTCCTGCTAGACCTCAGTGCAGCGTTCGATACTGTCGACCATAATATCCTATTAGAGCGATTAGAACATGCTGTAGGTATTACAGGTACTGTGCTGCAGTGGTTTGTATCATATCTATCTAATAGACTCCAGTTTGTGCATGTAAATGGAGAGTCCTCTTCACACACTGAGGTTAATTATGGAGTTCCACAGGGTTCAGTGCTAGGACCAATTCTGTTTACATTATACATGCTTCCCTTAGGCAGCATCATTAGAAGACATAGCATACATTTTCACTGCTATGCAGATGACACCCAGCTCTATCTGTCCATGTATTTAAAAGTAGAATGGGAGGCAGAGCCTTCAGTTTTCAGGCCCCTCTTCTGTGGAACCAGCTTCCAGTTTGGATTCAGGAGACAGACACTATCTCTACTTTTAAGATTAGGCTTCAAACTTTCCTTTTTGCTAAAGCATATAGTTAGGGCTGGACCAGGTGACCCTGAATCCTCCCTTAGTTATGCTGCAATAGATGTAGGCTGCCGGGGGATTCCCATGATGCACTGGGTGTTTCTTCTTCACTCACTATGTGTTAACAGACCTCTCTGCACTGAATCATATCTGTTATTAACCTCTGTCTCTCTTCCACAGCATGTCTTTTATCCTGTCTTCCTTCTCTCACCCCAACCAATCACAGCAGATGGCCCCGCCCCTCCCTGAGCCTGGTTCTGCTGGAGGTTTCTTCCTGTTAAAAGGGAGTTTTTCCTTCCCACTGTCGCCAAAGTGCTGCTCATAGGGGCTCATATGATTGTTGGGTTTTTCTCTGTGTGTATTATTGTAGGATCGACCTTAAAACATTAATCGCCCTGAAGCCACTTTTGAATGTAGACGTGAGAAAGGAAAAAGTTCCTGCATGAGTGAATTTTCTGTGGATCACACTCATGTGTGATGCAGGGTGTAGACTGTCCCTTTAAAAGTAGTGTTATGTTTCATGTGATGAGGTTGTTGATGGAGGCCTCCACCTGCTCTTGGCTGATGGTGGGCGGTAATGTTTAAATCTTAGAGAGTGACTTGAAAGCAGCAGGTCGAACAAGAACCGGTTCCTTTGTAGGATTCTCATCCAAACTAAATATTTGCCAGGCGGTGACTCTGATGGCGCCCTGACAGTCGATGCTGCTGTGGACTAAATGTCAGACAAACGTTCAGAGAGTGTATTGACTTTGTTATTTTTGTGTGTTCAGGAGAAGTACCTACAATCACCTGAGCAGCTGGCTGACGGACGCCAGGAACCTGACCAACCCAAACACGGTGAGTGCGCCCACGCAGACTTCTGTGGCGACTCTTTTAAATCTTCTTTTCAGGCAGGAGAGAGAGAATGATTTCAAAATGGAGTCTGAAGGTGAAAGTGACCCAGAGCTGCGGTGCGTAAACAGACTTGGCTGGACCGCAGCTACAAGTAAACAGTTATTACATCCCTGCTCACGTTTATGGCAGTAACCCCGTGCAGCTAACAAACACCTGTTAAGCTGCTGTGCACGAAACATCCTTTAACCTGTGATGCGCTGAAGAGTCGCTGCTCAGTCTGCGTGTCTCCATGTCGTAGGTGATTATTCTGATCGGCAACAAGGCCGACCTGGAGGCTCAGAGAGACGTGACGTACGAGGAGGCCAAACAGTTTGCCGAGGAGAACGGTGAGACGCTCGCACGATCAGATAAACGCTCAGCAGCAGACGGAGACTCGCTGATTTCTCTGATTTCTGCTTCCTGTTTCTCAGGTTTGCTGTTTCTGGAGGCCAGTGCCAAGACGTAAGTACGGCGTGTTAGAGAGGAAGCTCGTAGTGGCTCGATGGTTATGATTCATTCAGAAACCCGTTCACACCACAGAACGGTGAAGTGCATGAACACGTGTTTCTGGGTCTTTGTGATGACTGATGTTTTAATAAGTCCTGACGAGTTTGGCCTCTGCTTCTTCTGCAGAGGCGAGAACGTGGAGGAGGCCTTCCTGGAGGCAGCGAAGAGGATCTACCAGAACATTCAAGATGGCAGCCTGGACCTGAACGCCGCCGAGTCGGGAGTCCAGCACAAACCTTCGACGCTGCAGGGGGGACGCCCCAACCCCGACAACCAGCCAGCAAAGGAAGGCTGCAGCTGTTAACCTTGAACAGAAAGTACGAACGCATCGAACAGACCGACACACGGACTCCGCCGGGCACTAACACTCACACCCAGAACCAGTCCACACTCATCATCGGCGCTGTCCACCCGCCGTTTTCTAATCCAAAGCAAGATTCAACAATCCTCCATCCGTTCGAGACTTTACCAACTCTCACCCGATCCTGAAAACCAAATCTAGAAGCACATCTCTGCAGCGTGAACTGGCTCAGAAAGGCTCCCAGATCAGGACCAACCGAGGCGGCGACCTCATCCAAAACCAGTCTCAGCACAGACCTGTGTCAATCTGGCCTTTGTAAACCACAACGCTTTCATCTCAAAACCAGAGAACTCCCCCAAACTGGGCCGCTCTCCCCACCGCGTCTCCATCGAGGATGCTTCAGCTCACACGCATTAAAAACCTCCTGCAGACTCGATCAGGATCGTCGTGAGTACGCCACATTTGGTTTTCCATAAAATTCGGGCTTCCTTATCAACAAACCAATCGGCGCCATTGATCAGACCGACCCAGACAAACCGCCGCAGCAGGACGTGACGGTGAACGCTGGCGATCACGGAGGACTCCTGTCAGTCAGCTACGGCGGGCCGGCGTGCGGCCTGGACTGTGCAGAGTCCAGAGTAGGGTCGACTGATTCCGGACTAAAGTGAAGGTTTCACAGATTTAGCATCTTTCGTTTTTTCTCCCATAAGTGAAATGTTTAAATTCAGACAAACAAAACCAAATTGGGACAAAATGAAATTCAAAATAAGCAGACTCGCTGCTCTCAGTCCGAGTCCAGGTTCCCAATTCTGATTACGTTCAAACTCCATCCCTCGGTTGGCTCTGCCTGGATGTCTCGGCTCACCCGGGATGTTCAGCTCTCTGCAGGGAAATGTTGTGAGCTTGTAGACGGAACCGGAGCGCAGGCCAGCGGACGTCTGTCACCTTCAGAACCAAAGAGGACACCTGAGCGCTGTGAAGCTGGAAGCTGACTGAAGGAGCCTCTGAGCTCCTGCAGAAATCCACCTCTGTTATTTTAGGAAGCAGAAGCTGAGAGAGCAACGAGAAAGGAGCACCCCAACCATCGAGTCGTGACGGCGTTTTAGCTTTTATTGCCTCTTTCTGTCTGCACGAAGCCAGTACAGCTGCCAGGTTTTGTTTTTTCACCACTGCTGTGTAGTATGAAAGTCATTTGAATGCATCGTCTGAATGCATGAAAATTACTGCAAGCTCCCAGCTCCCAGCTCCAAGGGAGGAAAATAGTGACAGGAAAGAGGTCGGAAGGTCGGTTAGAAACCATCGGATGAGACAGTCTGCGCCTGCAGCTCCACCCACACAGCCACCATTTCAATTTATGAAGTCTGTGAACTGATGTGAGTCTCGGTCGCTCTGTGAGGGATGAAGAACCCGAACGTCTCTCCGGCCCCTCGCTGGATCAGTTCAGGATGGATTTTTATTAAATGCCTTCATTATTTTCTTGTTTCTGTTTTTGGTTTTAACCAAATAAATACAGGATGTTCCCACAGCTCCCCCTTGTGGCCATTGTGTTTGCGTTGTTGAGCCAGGATTGCACTTTATCACTGTGCTTTCTCTGGTTTCCGCCGCGCTGCTGTGGAGACGTCACTGCTTCAAACGTCAGGTAGACACCAGCGAGCGTATCTGAGGGAGAATTTGCTTTGTGGAAAAAATGATGCCTTCATGGTTTCTGGATCTACTGTTTTCCTCTTTGAAAAATCATTCCTGCACTAAAAGCTTCCCAAAGCTCCGAGTGATGCTCTGCCAGATTTCATTTCACACTTTTAAACCACCAAAGTCTGTGAGCACTAATGGGAGGGAGCAGCTTTTGCATTTAGAGTTTGGATCAGTTAACCTGGAATTAGTCTACCTGTATTTCTGCTTATTTACACTAAAATTAACAAAATACCCGAGAAATGTTTCCTTTGAGTCCCAGAAGTGACAAAACCCGGAGAGATGGAGTTGAAGGTCCATGAGCCATTAAAAGTTTCACCACCAGGGGGCAGTGTTTCACCAGCAGGTGTGCTGCCATTTAACCTTAAACCAGGCGTGGACGACGGCTCCATCCTGTGGTAGAGAGTGGTATTACACACAGTACGGCTGGCTGAGCTGGAGTCTCTTCAACATGAAGGTTATTGCACATTTTATTAAAATTTAAAGTTTTGGAACTTTTTGACAGAAATTAACAAAAAGGATCTTTGATCGTTACTGAAATGATTACACTAATGTTTTTAATTACCTTTAATGCATGTAAATCACCTGTTGTGTATTTCTACATTCCTACAGTTTTGTTGCACTTTATTTTTGGGGGAAATTGGAAAATATGACGTAAATTTTAAAACATTCTGAGAATTTTTGTCTGTAGTATTAAAGTGAATGATGACCCAGAAAAAGTCGACTGGTTAAACCCAGGAAAACAAAAGAAATGATAAATTATCCCGTTTGTGTAGATTTAACATGGCGTCACTCAGCAGATCTCTTAATTGGGGAATTTTGTCGCCTCCGGGGCGCCGTATGGTCATCATGTCACTGCTCGCGCCGAGGTCACGTTATATGAAGTAAAAACGTCACCTCAGCATCTGGGTGTGACGCGTCCACATCTGTCTGAACGGGGCACGATCGGTGACTTTACCCTCTGCTGTCGTCTGATTGGTGGACAGCAGCGCGCTCCAACTATGATGAGTGATTTAACAATAAAACCTTTATGCGGTGAAAACAAACACGAAGCGTTTCAGGCGTCCTGTCTTTGTTTTTTCCTGATCGACCCCAAAATAAAAAAAACCCGGAAGTTTGTTTTTACTCTGCAGTGACCAAAAAGTCTGTGAGGCGTCACCGGGATCGGCGCCTTCAGCTTCCCTCGCCAAAGCGCTCAGCATCCAAAACTATTACACAAGACTTCTTATGCAAAATGGGAAAAACTTTATGGGATGGCCTCGGTCGTTACGCTGTTCAGAGTCTTAATTTCTATATATTAATGAGAAGACGATGCAGCGAAATCAGGTTAAACTACAGCTGACGTCCTTTTTATTTTTCCGTGTGCTCGTAGCAAAATCGTCTGATCAGCCTGAGGGAGGCGCTGCTGTTTGGCTGAAGCATGTGCAACTATAACAGTGAGGTGGAGATCAGGTGATGGAGTCGCTGTTTTTCTGTCTGTTCATTTTTCAGAAATCTGCTAAAATTAAAAAAAGCTTATTCTGATTGTTTGATTGTTTGCAATGATTCTCTGCAGCTGTCATTGTCCAACTGTGGAGACTCAGTTCTTTGTAAATAAACTATATATATGCTGTATATACGCCGATGACTCACTGCTCTTGTGTTCAACTGTAATTCTTTTGTCTGCCTGCAGAGGGCAGTGCAGACTTTTATCTCAGTTAACATTAAATTCATTTATAACTAAAATTCACTGCATTCAAAGTTCACATTTTTTCCAAGTTCATTTTTATTTCAAACATAAAAATGTTTACAGGGTTTAGAAAAACATTCACGTCCGTCTTCTCTCCGTTAGCGCGGCGAACAGAAAAGCCGTCGTTCGCGTCACTGTGGGCGCTTCCTCACGTAATGTTCTGTTTTTGGCTCCACTTCCTGCTCATGTTTAAAGTGAAAGCAGCAGTCATGTGATCACATGCAGCGAGTCATGGATTCGTCTTTAAAGTGTGAAACGGGAAAACTCATTCTGATCAGGCTGTTTGATTATCAAAGGCCAATTAATCAATCAGTGTCTTTCTGTGCTGGTCACATGACTTCCAGCCGAGCGAGACTTTAAACATGAACAGAAGAGCTGGTCGGACAATCCCCTCAGCTATGTAATGTTGCCGTGGTAACACAAGGTGAGGGAGCGAGGGGGCGTGTCCTCGGCAGTCAGTTTGCTTCGAGGGCACAGCGTCACTACGTGGCTCTGCTCTTGGAGGCGGGCTCTGTCTCCTGCTCGTACTCGATCTCCACGTACGCTCGCTTCTTCCTCGCCGCCGAGCCGTTCGCCGGAGATTTGCCTTTAGACCGCGAAGCCTTCGTCTGCACCTCCATCTCCTCTTCAACCTCCTCCTCCTCCTCCTCGCTGGACTCGTCCTGCTCCTCCTCATCACTGCTCGTCTTCAGCTTGTTCATGTCCTGCAAGGAGGAAGTCCAGTTAATGTAACAGTCAAACAATCGCATTTAAAGATCACGCCAGCAGAGCGGCGACCGACGTCTGAAAGGACAAAACTGCGTCAACACGTCTCTGGATTCTGACTTCCTGCTCCTCTCTGACTCAACTTCCTGTTTTATTCAGTCCGACCTGAAAGCAGTTCATCAGACTTCAGTCGCCCCCTGCTGGTCATTAGAGAGAAGAGTTACCTCAAAGTCGCTCAGGTCGCTCTCCTCCACTTCTTCTTCTGCTACGAACTCTCTCTGCCCGACGTCCTGCACACACGCACGCGCGCACACACACACACACACACACACACACACACAGGACATCCTTTCAGAATAAAGTTTTACAAACATGTTCAGCAGCTGGTGTAGTAACAGCTGCCTCAATCACCTCGTCCTCCTCCTCCTCTTCTTCCTCCTCCTCCTCTGACTCGCTCTCCTGGTCCTGCTGCTCCAGCGCTCGGTCGAAGGCGTGCACGGGGAAGTTGTAGATGTCTCCGTACTGAAACACAAACATAGACCGTGAGTTAAACCGCACGATCGTCCTTGGCGTGCGAGCAGCGGTCGCGTTGGCGTCGTACCGTTCCCTGTTTAAGTCGCTCCAGCAGCTCCTTCTCGATGGCGTTATCCAGCTGAGCAGCAATCAGAGCCTTCTCCTAAAAGAAAACACCAACAAAGAAGAGACAGCCGTCAGAGCTCCTGTTCCAGGTCAAAGGTCACGATGAGATGAACTACAGAGGAATGAGCAGTGCTTCTGGTAACTTTTAGCAAATGTTTACATCATTTTATTTTATGAAGTTCAGACAAAAGGAAAAAATCCTGAATCCTCTAAACAGGAGCTGCCAGCAGCTTTTAAGGTGGACCGTTCAGATGCTGCGAATCAGTCATTCCGCCTTAAATATCAGTTCGACGGCTGTTCCTCTTCAAAGCGAGGAAAGAATTCCAGCCGGACTTTATTCAACGTGAACGTTCCCTCTCTGTGGAAAACCGAAACTCGGCTCCTAATTTGTAAGGAAAATGTGACCTACGACCTCTCGTAGTCTGATTGCAGCTCTGTTAGGTGGTCAAGCGCCACCTTTGGGTGTGGTTAAAAGTCTCACCTCCTTCCTCCTCTCTCTGGTCTCCACCTTCCTGCTGAGAGGAACCAGCTTCCTCCTGAAACACACAGACAAGCAGGATGAACGCGGCGGGACGACACACCAGCTTCCTACTCGCAGTACTCGCTGTACTTTGTGTACTGCAGTACGGTCTGAGTACTCACTGCCTTTTGAGGACCAGTTTGCGCATGCGGATCAGGTACTGGGTGATTTTAGTGAACCTCTGTTTGCATTTGTGTCGGATGAATCGAGGCCAGTAGATCAAGTTCTCATCTATCTGTTCCAGAGCCTTCTCATAGTTCTTACTGAGCTTCACCTGCGCGCACACACACACACACGCACACACAGTTTGAGGCGTGAGTTAAAATCTTGTAAACTGAAGTTAGCTTCTTTTACACCAGATTCTTTAAACCGTGTCGAGGACGTCGGGCCATCGTCAGGAGACGTGACGTCTCCGTGTCTGGTGATCCACCATGACGAGTGACATAATCCCACTTTAGCCGCTCACCTTCTCCCACATCCTGGCAGGAAAAGCCGCCCTCTCGATGACCTTCATGTAGAGGAAGCACTGACCTGAAACACAAACGTTCCTCGCGTTACTCCCAAGACCTGCTGACCTGAGATCTGCCGGTAAAGCTGATGAGAGCGAGCGAGGACTCACCTTTCTCCTCCCTGATGGTGGCGTACTGGCTGTTGGCGAGCGGGCAGGACGAGCGGTTACACAGGCCCGTGATGTTGTACTCATTCCGGCAGAAGTTCTGACTCTTGGTCCTGGACAGAGAAACAAAGACGTGACACGGCTCAGAGCTCGTCAATGACACGAGTCGATAAATCCAAGCCGAGCGTGACTTACTTCACTTTGAAGGAGCAGAACTGCGTGTTTCCAATGATGTCCCAGATCACCTGCAGGGGGCGGATCACACACTGATGCACATTACTGCTGCCTCAGTTTTTTTTATGATTTTATTTAATTATTCGTCACAACTTTGAGAGACTTCACCATTAGACTTACTATTTATTTCATTTTATCGTGTGAATTTATTTTTAGCACTTTTCTGCTTACGTGAATCTATTTAAGGATGTGTTGCGTGCTGAGCTTTTGTTAAGTCTGACTATAGTTCGTCTTTTTCCTTCATGTGGAGCCTGATGATCTTTACGACACACGGAGAAAAGAATGATGGGTAACTGTGGCCGAAGTGAGGTCCACGCAGGTCTGTGACTGACTCCGCTTCATGATGTATTGATCGGAGTGTTTGCTGGAAAACTAAAAAACGTTAAAATAGATTTTATTTAATGGAATTTGGCGTGACCGGAAGAGCCGGCTAGCATTTAGCCTGGTGATGTGTTGAAACGCGTATTTTATCTCCGGATAAATGAGTACGGTTCAGCTCATGGTTCCTTTAAACTCCGGAGCTCTCACCGGCCAGCTAGCGTTAGCACGCAGAGCTAACAGCGCTTCTCGGCGGCTTTAAAAGAGCTTGTGACACTTACGTCGTCGTGCTGCATTTCCGGGTCCTCTCAGAGCGGGTCGGCTCGTCGGATATAATAAAATTAAATAAGTTCCGATCACGGCGTGAGGCTTTTTCAGCAGACCTGGAACCACATGGACGATCAGGGCGACACCATCTGTGTTTGGACAGAAATCTCATCCGGAGTGACGTCACCCGGAAGAAACATCGCGAGACTTCGAGATGTAACGTGTGTTGTAGATGTTATTATTACTTAGCGCATGCATTCGTGTAAAACGGCGTGATTGGGCTGCTGCTGAATAAAGATGATTGAATAGAGATTAAAAGCGAAAAGCACTGGAAACAGAGAAGCCTCCATCAGCATGCACCCGGCCAGGTGGAGAACTTCATCTACACCTCCCATCTCCCGTACAACCACAACTAGAAGTTCCACTCATGACAGGAAACACTTAAACACATCACCGAGACGTTACTGGCGGAGCTCAGCTTGACTTCAACATTTAGGTGGAGGTCGCTGGGTTGATGGGTCAGTGCAGTCAGACTCTGGGGAGTCAGCTGGCCTGCTGTGTGCTGAGTTCACTGACCCACTTCTGCACTCAAACAAAATGACTCCTGTTTCTCTGTGAACCCTAAAGCAGATGTTTTTGCTCTGTGGTGCATTCAGGTTCACATGATTGTGGTTTAAAGAGTTGTTGTGTAGCCTGTACAGGTGTTTGTAAGTAAAGACCACCAGACTGGGACGTGACACCTAACCCACCACCCACTCCGAGTCTGTGGCATCCCTGTCATTCAAAAACATTGACTGGGATTCTGTTTATGTGTATTTATCATTAAATAACTGAGACAAAACAAAACGACAGCACCGACAGTAAAAAGCATGTTTACAACTAAAGAAAGTGTCACCACTAAAACAACTACACTATTACTACAAACATGTACAAGTACAGAATCTGAGATAGAACTGTGTAGAGTAGAACATCACTGCAGGCGCATCCCGATCAGCGATAATATGGAACATCGACTAATGATCCGTATCTAACAAATGCTTCTTGTCAAGGTCAGACGGGCTGAGGCGCATGCGTAACAAGAAGGCTGCACCTTACACGGATGGTCCGTGAACGCACCAATCATCATACTTCTTGAACAAGAAGGATCATAATACAGCGCACGCGCTCTGAGGCTTTACGGAGCGGCTCCAGCGCTCTGAGTGACGGTGCTCTTCTTCACGTGAGCGTTTCTCTTGACTTCATCAGCTCACTGCGCAAACTCCGACAGCGCGGCACGCAAAAGGTTTTAATGTTTCTGAGCGGGGAAACGTGAGAGCAGCACGGGTTTCTGGCTGACGGGAGCGATGCATTCTGGGAAAGACCGCGGTTCAAATCAGCTCTGCAGCGACCCCAGCGCTCTGGAGGGGAGCTGCAACATAAAAACACAAGACTGAAGAAGTTTAATGTCATATACACCGCAAAACACAAATGGTTACGCTGAGCAATCAAATTGTTACTTTGCGAGTTCCCTTCAAACAACTAAATAAACAAGTAACTAATATAAAGAATAAATGTAGTACTTATGTGTTTATGTACACAAGGGTAGGGTGTAGTTAAAATTTGAAAGTGCAAGTAGTTATGCAACACAGTGTTAAGATATTCAGAATGTGCAAATATTAAAATTGTTTATGTTGTATGAAGTTGTGTTATATTGTATATAAACGTTCACAGTTGCAAATTTACAGGTCAGGTTATTGATAGACAATCACAGTTCGACAGTTAGTCAGGGATTCAGTAGCCTGATGGCCTGTGGGTTGTCCTTACTTTCACACTCCTGTAGCGTCTGCCAGATGGCAGGAGTGTGAACAGTGTGTGCTGTGGGTGGGTGCGTCCCTATCCTGAGTGGTGCTGTTCTCGTACCACACTGATGGAGTTTGTCAGGATACTCTCAACTGTTCATCTGTAAACATTGCTGAGAAGTTTGGAGGTTAATCTTAATTTTCTCAGCTTCCTCAGGAAGAAGAGTCGTTGTTGAGCCCTCTTGATGATCTGCCGTGGTTATGGGTCCAGGTGAGATCCTCACTGATGTGGGTGCAGAGGAATTTGAAGGTCTTCACCCTCTGCACAGGAAGTTTTAGTGCACAGGCATATTAATAAATCAGACACAGAAAATAAGAACTGAGTAGAAGGAGTTTGTTTGTAATGAAACTGTGTGTGACGTCTGAAGTACAGAAATAACACCATATAAGACACGTGTTGAGTGTCAAATGTTAGAGATCCTGCAACTGGCGTTTTGGGCTGTGCAGGGGTCTCTCTCTTCCAGAAGATGATTGAATAAAAGAAATATAAATGTTTTAACACACTATGAGTCGGTTTTCTCTGTTCTATCATGGGGACAAAAGAATCGGGGTTAATAATACATAGTGGGGCGAGCTGGTCTCTCCTCATCCTCGGGTCAACAATCACCTCCTTAGTCTTCTCAACATTTAAGGACAGATTTTCCAGGCACCAGGTCACCAGCTGAGCCACCTCTTCACTGCAGGCCGTCTCCTCTCCAACAGCTATCAGCCTAACAATGGTTGTGTTGTCAGCAAACTTAATGATGGAGGTGTTGCTCTGGGAGGGGATGCAGTCATAGGTGAAGAGGGTGTACAGGGGTGGACTGAGCACACAGCCTTGGGGGGTCCCTGGGCTCACTATCTTTGTACGTGAGATACCAACTCTGACTGCCTGAAGCCTGCCTGTGAGGTGCTTTTCCACCAGTCTGTTTGGGCTGACGGTGTTGAATGCTGAGCTGTAGTCTATAAACAGCATTCGAACATAGGTGTCCTTATATTCGAGGCGTGAGAGGGCTGTGTGGAACGCTGCATTAACGGCGTCCTCGGTAGAACGATTCTTCCGATATGCAAACCTGCAGAGTCGAATGTGTCCGGGATGGATTCTTTGATATGGGACACGACTATCCTCTCAAAACACTTCGTTACAATTAAAGTGAGAGCAATGTTCAAACGACTCTAAATATTTAATACTTAATAAACCTCATAAACAGACTCCGACTACAAAAACTTTGTGTTTTCTGAGCCAATCACAGGTGGACTTGTGTTTTGGAACATTATCGCTTTAAGACAATGATCCACTTCTACTTTGGTAACTACACAAGCTCAGCAAAGATCCACTGTCTGTGTTAAAAAGTGAACCCAAATCCATTTTACACCCAGTCCCAGTCTAAAGCCAAAATCTGGTTTCTGCTCTCTCTGAGGATCAGTGTGTCACAGTTTGTACAGAACGAAGTGTCGGAGGCAGAAAGAACGAGCGAGTCCGAGTGCAAAAACAGAGAAACAGTTTATTTTAGTAAATAGTGAGCTTTTCACTGCTGTACAACACTGGCATCTGTAGGTTGGCACACTTTAAAGGGACGATCCACCCAAAAACTGAACAAAACCAAAACAGAGTTCACACACATTACCGCCGCTGCGACGTCTGTACAAGCTCTGCTGCTGGACTCGTAACGGCTGCGTGCCTTGCTGGTCCAGGATCCCGTTTAATGCTTTTCCCCTTTCTTTTTTTGGACCATTAACCTGACAACAAATGTCATCAGGGACACGGGGGACAAGTAAAAGAAGAAGAAACAAAAAGGCACCGAAAGCCACAACAGACAGCCGGACAACTGAAAACTACACGGACATGCAACTCACATCGATTTACACAGAGCTAATATATGCATGCAAAAACAACACTGCTCTGAACACACACCCACACACCCACACACACACACGCTACACATCAAAGGTTTCCTGGAAAGTACAAACGGCTCCTGAACGCACCACTCCACATCAGGGAGGCTCGGCATTCACGTCACCCCCCAAGCCCGACCCCCACCCCACACCGGAGTCTCTCAGCACATCCTGTGATTCGTAACTGTAGTAAACTGTAGTGAAGCCAAGTAACACGCCTAACAACGTCACGGTGACTCTAGAACAGCCGTGGATGGGATGAACAGATTCCGGAATTAAGCCTGTGTGAAATGTGCCGGAGCTCACGCCACAGTGAGCAGACATGCGTGCACGTGTATGAATCCACCATCCAGAACGTGTTCAGGTTCCTGCGTCCTCCAGCCGATAAAATAAAAATACAAAATAATCAAATCAAATCTGAAGAGTTTAGAAAAAAAACAGATGATTTCAATCTGAGACAAACCGACAAAGAGCTCTAGACTCTGACGTTAGTGTCAGGATGAGGACACGGCTTCTAGAGCCTAAGGAAAAACAACATAAGGTGGGAATCCTTCAACGGCATTTTCATCATGTGCATTCTGACGGGATATTAAAGTACAGATTCTAGAATCTGTCCGTTTGGATCTGTGTGGGATCAGATTCTGAAAACAGAACCTCAACAAGCCTTCAATCAGAACTCACACGTAAACCAGAACAGCTCTAGAGAGAAGTGACTCCAATCAGAGACAAATGTTTTCTAGAATCTGAAAACAAAAAGACCAAAAACAGCTTCAACGTTTTCCTCGCATCGCACAGAATCAAACCGCAGCTCTCAAAGAGCTTCAAATGTGCAGGCTCCATTTTCTGCACGTACGCTCTCGAATTAGTAAGGAAACTGTCGACACGCCTCCATGTGGCTTCCACTGATTCTACAGCAGCCTGGGCCTGATGTTGTAGAAGGTTCCAGAGTCTCAAGTAAAGAAGGATTCAACACAATTTCAACCAAAGACTCTACAAGCATTTTTCTTTGAATGAAAATACACATAAAATCTATTTTAGTGCAATTCTGGAAACAGATTCTAGAATAAACTGTAAAGAGGATTTAAGATTTGTTCTAGACTCCGGAAAATATTCCAGCGCTGTTTGAGATCAAACCTGAAAAAGGTTCCACAGTTAAACGATTCTAGAATCTGACCGTCCAGAACCAACACAGACAGGATGAAGAGTGTGTGGGAGGGGACAGAGGAACAAACAAAATACTGAAGAAATAAATGTTCCATCATATGATGTCTAGGAAAAAAAACTGACTTTTTCCAACACTTGAAAAAACGTTTTTGTTCAAACAATCAAATATCCTCCAGAACCAGAGTCATCCAGAGCAGCACATAGTTTGATGTAAAACCACAGAGCCCCGAACATTAGCTGAACTGCTGAAAGATATTTTGTCAACTCTGGAAGTCATAATCATCTTTCCAAACCAGATACATTCTTGAATCGGAGACTTTCATGGGAAACAATACTGAAAAACAGACTCTAGAACAAAACAAAAGTCTAGAATATAAAAAACAATTATCCCACAAAAACCTCAGAAGCTGAACATGTTTGATTTTCTAGAATATTTCGACCTTCATGTTCTAGGATGTATAGCTGGGCAGTTTAGGACAGTTGGTTCTGCGACCAAGAGGACAGACGTTGGGACAACATAAAACAGATTCTTGAATAATTTAAAAAAATAAATAAAATAAAATAATAATGACAATAAAAATGTCTGTTATACATGTTGACGGGAACAGACAAACAGGGTCCAGAAGAGCAGGTTAAGGTCCAAATCTGAGAGGATGTTAAGATTTCTAATCCAGATTTGGCCCAGAATCAGGGAAGCTGGGGTTCTCAACACTGTCTACAATGTTTGCCTCAGTGTTGTAGAACTTGTGGGAAATCTAACAGAAAACATTGAACCTAAACGGCAAACGAACGCGGTGAGATGTTAAACTTGGGTATTTTAGTTCTAGAGGACGAAGACTTGTTCTAGAGCTTGGGAATGCAGAGTCCAGGATGAGAACTTTAAACCGTTTCCTCGCGCTGGAAAAAGGGGGAAAAAAACCGCGCTGATGAGACTCCGCTGTAAACCAAAACGTATTTCACCTGGGACGTGTCGTCTAACAGGAATGTTCTGGACTGAAATCCGTTTGGATCCAGAATCAGAATGAACTGTTTGGCAACTACAAAGGAAATTATGTTGGATTTTTAAACATATAGTTTGAGATCTTTTAATCAGGCACACGAGATGTGGTTCAGGCAACATGGCTGTTTATGCGTCAGCTGTTTGGTGCAAGAAAAAAAAAAAAAAAAAAAAAGACCACCTACTGTGATGGGCGGAGCTACATCAGCTAAGAGTTTATGCTGTTTTACAGCGAGCCGTGAACCCGGGGACGAGCGCCCAAATCCAGAGTCAGTGAGCAAAGTGAAATCCGTCAGTTGTAGAAACATTATTGTACACACCTGCAACAGCCGCAAGCGTCCTACAAGCTAAGTGGGTAATAAAAAGTATACACAACAGATAAAAACATAAAGGTGTCAATACAGAGAAAAGGTATGACACAAACCATGTAAACTCTACAGCAGCAGCAGGAGGAAGGGGAGCACACCTTTATAAAAAAACTATTTTGTGTTTAAGATCCGACGTCAGCTTTGGAGCCAACCAGGACAGCTGTTTTTATGACGGAGACGACAGATGTGAACCCAAATCACAGCTGCAATGATGGAAAACATGCTCAGAAAACAACAGTATGGTGTCTTCATTCACACTTTGCTGTTTCCTGGATGCTGAATTTGGGAAAACAAACACTGAAGATGTTTGATGTGAAACAAAATGATTGTGGGACACAAACAGCAACAAGAAAGAGACAAGTGATGAACCCAAAGTCTGTTTCCCCGCTGCATCTCTCAGTGTTGGTTTGCAGATAGACGTCGTCGAGAATGCGGCTCCTGAAGTCCCGTCCCTTCATCGACCCCCGCAGAGCTGCTCGCCCCCCTCTTCGTCAGATAACGGAGGTCGCAGAGGGTCCGACGGGGTTCAGGGAAGGGAGTACTTATTCAGAAAACCTTGCGTTCTCTCTGTGGGGGTCTCAGGATCGAGTCCTCTCTGCACCTCTGGGTGAAGCAGATTTTATTTATTCAAAAACCGATTTTGTGAAAGTGGAACGATGAGCGATGGACGACTGGAGCTGGTCTGAAGGGCGCTGTCTGGATTTTTGTCCTGTTTTAAGGCATTTCACCAAAGAGAGTACAGAGCTGACTGGTCTGCACTGGGCAGAGGGTTTCTGGGGGGGTTGGTGGTTCTCAGCAAGTCTTTTTTAAACAGGGTTTCTGGTCTTAGGAGGTCTTGACCAGGTCGTAGACGTAGATGTGGAAGTCGTCGTCGAATTTGATGAAGTAGACGGAGGGTTTGGCCTCCACCTGGTGGATCACCATTCCCGACCTCTTCCCGCCGTCCTCTTTGGCATACTCGACCTGTTTGCCCACCAGACTGTCGACCACCTCGCCGGGCTCTCGCTCCGCCGTCACGCTGTCGTCTGCAGACACGAACACAGAGAAAAGGTCAACTTTATTTATCGTCTTTGCAGAATTTGATCACGAGGCGATTGATAGAGTATTAAACACACCAAAGCAGCAGGTGTTTGATAATCAGGAAGTACCAGCAGTAATATTTACTCGAGTACTCTGCCTCATGAAACAGAAAACCAAAGCAGCGCTGAGCTTGTTTGAGTGAAACCTTGAAAGGAACCCACATCAGCCAGCGTGGAAGCAGAAAGCGTCTGGATGGCACAGAAGCCGATAAAGGCCCACATGTGGATTACTCTCACACACACAGGAAGGAAGCTGAGCCTGCGAGCACTGGCAGCGCTCCCACTCATGAACACGTTGGTTCTTTGATGCCAACAACTCGCTGCTTCAGCGCTCAGTTTCCTGCTTCACTTTTTACTGAAACAGAGAAAAACGTGGCGAGCTGTGACGCCGCCCAGTGCGCTCACACTCACTGGAGTCGGGCATGATGCGCAGGTCGCCCTCCTTGTAGTCGTCCAGCAGCTGGTACATGTAGAGCACCGGGTCCTTCTCGTAGGTGATGTAGAACCAGGAGGTCATGATGGGAGCGCGGGCCAGCACCATCCCCCTCCACTCCTCCTTCGGCCCGTCCTCCGTCTCGAACATGTGCTCCACCGCCTTACCGATCATCGTGTCTGCCAGCAGTGAGTCGGTCACACGGGCCGGAGCTGGACCAATCGCGGGACAGAGAGACACACGGAGAGGTGCGGTTACATCATTGGGACGCCGGGCAGGATGTTAAATAAAGTAACAGCAGTAACTACGTGCATTTACTCGAGTATTCGGCTTAATCTGCAGCAATACAACAGAAAACGTCTGACACAATGAGCCAATCAGCAGCCGCTGCTGCGGACCTCGATGTCCATAAAGTTTGTGACAGTCACACGTTAAAACTCGTCTGGCCGTGTGTCGCTGCGGCTGACAGCTTATTTCCGCCACGAGCCAAACGCGACGGCCATGACGGGTGGCTCCTCACCCACTCTGTCGGGCAGAACCTCCAGCCCCACCACCCGCTCGTCGGTGTACAGCTCCAGGCCGTAGATGCAGTCGAAGCCGTCGTATTTGATCAGGTAGAGGGAGGGGTTAACGGGCACCTGGTCCAGGACCGTCCCCTTCCACTGCGACGACTTACCTGAGAGGAAGCAGACACGTAAACACCAGCACAGGTGACTCGTTCTCACACGATGCTTAACTTTCTGCATTTCTATAAACCATCATTTGATCCACTGAGGGACATGTTAATGTTTAACTCGCCAAACTAATCAAATATGAAGCATCAAAAGGAAAATGAGACAGAGGAGAATCACATGGAGCCGACTTACTGCCCTCCTTCCAGATGTGCTGGATCCTGCAGCCCACGATGTTCCTTCTGGGCTGAGTCAGGGTCTTGCTGGGACCCACGCTGGTCCTCTGCTTCCTGCAGGGAGGAGGTTCAGACACGATGAAGGGTGAGGAGGAGAAGATGGTGTGACACCGGTGCGAGCTGGTGACTTTTCATTCATTTGTTGTGTCTTTTAATTAAAAACTTTATTGTACAAATGAAAAAAAAACTGTTTTACTTACTTGTGCGGATTCTTTTTCTTCATCATGTTTGCAGAGACGCCCGAATGTCCTGAAACACACAAACACATCAGTCTGATGACCAGTCGGCAGCGTGTCACGGACATGGGTGGAGCGCCTCGCTCATGTAACTCACCTCCGTCCGCTCGGGGCCGCGGCGCCGTTGGGCTCTTGAAGGGGGTCTTCATTCATCCACCTGTAGAGGAGCAGCCAACCACACCAGCAGTCCGGGCTAAATGCTGGGAGTTTGTGTGAGGCTGATGTGGAGGGTGGAGGATGAGGGTGGAGGAAAGGAGGGGTGGGGCAGGAAGGGGGAAAGGGTGGGGAGAGGAGGGAGGAGGCGGGAGTGAAGGAGCACCAGGAATTAGGCTGGACCCTGGAGAGGCTGCATTCAGGCTGGGTACAGACTAACGCCTGGAAGTGACGTCACAGCTGCCAGAACCTATACGGGAACGATGCGTTCAATCTGAGGAGGAAAAGACGGAGACACGGACACGTAAACGCCAACGTTTTACATCAGAGTGATGAATTTAATATAGACGTTTTAATACAACCACTACGTAAAGTTTAAAAAGCTTGTTTTGTTAAAGAAAAGCCAAATAAAAATGTGTAAGTTTTAAAGGAGAAAACAAACAAACAAACAAACATGGCACACGAGGCTGAAACAGGAAGTCTAAACGATGCATCCTGACAGTTAAACAACAAAAACTCCAAACAGGAAACTCAGTTTATCAGTCACGAGTTTAACAACGTTTGATTGGATGAGAGCAGTTGCTAGACTGGAGGTCAAAAGGTCAGCAGAGTGACTCGTGGTGAACAGCAAGGACTGATTAGCCTGATGAATCTCGCAGGTCGGACTGAATGCAGCGACGTTAATGTTTTATGGATCCTGACCAATCACAGCAGCTGAAGGCGTCTCCTTTTAAATCTCTGCTGAAGGTAAAACGTCCAGCGTTGGATACATTTAAAGCAGAGTTTGTGACTAATCTGATTACTGGTTGGCAGTCAAAGGCTCTAAAGGTCAGAGGTCAAAGGTCAGGAATGCTGCAACCCGCTGTTTGTTACTCAGTGAGCAGTGAGTCAGTCCCATAGACTCACACGTTAAAACAAAAGAAACAAACGTGTTTACAGCCTGATCCGCTCTTTAAGTGATGATGTATGAATTTTGCTTCTGGGCCCAAACTGCTCTGTGTTTATTAAAGCTGTTGTGTTTTTAACATGTTTTATTGTTTTGTATCTCGTTCTATTTGATGTCAACAATCCCCGAAAAACAGTCAGTGATCCCTGTCGGCCTCTCTTGGTTTTAATTATCATCCCTATTCATTTTAAAACGCAATTTTTAAGCCCTTCTGATGTAGCTACAGCCCATGCAGCAGTATATTAATCACTAACCTCATATTGTGGATGGATTATCTCAGTTGTTCTCCTGACTGAAGTTTGGTCCGTTTACAGCATCCTGCCATGCGACTGTATTGGTCTCTAACTATCAGGAACGTTCAGGTTAACTTTTATCGAGTGGAAAAGTGTTAGCATTCATCCTCCAGCTTCACTGTTTATGTTATGCTAACATAGCTGTGTAGCTAGCGATCACGTAGCACATCATTATATAGCAGCTAGCCAAACTTCAGTAACCCTGCAAACGTCACTGCTGTTTAGTTTTCTGTCTTCATTTATATTGGGAGTGACAGCAGAGCTGTAGATGGATTATTTCCTCCTCCAGCTGTACGGGACCAGGATGGTTCTATAACTCTGGATCACAGCTGTATCTGTCAGCTTTAGGCCAGAAATACAGCACTGAACTGAAGCTAACACACATTTATTCGACTCCTGCAAATCTGCAGGAATTGAGGAAATTCAGGTTGTAGTTAAGAGCTGAAACAACAAAGACAGCGCCAGTGCAAGTATATGGACCTCACCATCTTTTAATGACACACAGATTATTAATTTAATAGATGTTTGATCATTATTTTGTAGTTTTTAATGAAAGTGCCACGTTTTTGCTCTTGGACTCTACTACAGCAGTTTTGTATGATCCAAAGTTCAAAATAATCCTTCTTTGTTGGGCATCGATGCAGTGAGATGGTAGATATTATTCACATAAAAAAATTAAAAACATAACACCTGTGCATGAAAAACAAATCCAAGCAGACGAATATCCACACAGTCTTTTAATACATATTATTATATATAATAATATAGTTCCTGCCAAATAAGAAAGCGAAGCGTTAACCAGCCCTCCTACCATCTGATAAATCAGCTCAAGGACCACGAGAAGTCAGTCACCCTCGTCACTTCCTCTCTAGAAAGATCAGATCTACGTAAAAACAGAACTGCAGCAGGTAGAACAGTCGGTGTGAACGAAGATGCCTTCCTCTGGTAACCAAACAGAAAACAGGACTGAGCCTGAAAATCCCCTCCACGCTTTAACCAGGTCACAAACGGCGGCGGGAGGATTCGCACCGAGCTGCTCCTGATGTTTGCAGCTGTCACCGCACCTGCAGCAGAAACCACAGACCTGCTGCTGCGACACCAACCGCCGGGTCACAGTGACATCACCGCGTAACGGCAGACTCGCAGCAGAGGAGGAGGATAGAGGGTCACTCTGAGAAGCAGCCTTTAAACTCCGGACAGGTGAATGAGCATCTGCAGGGAAACCTTCTCACACTGAATCCAAACAGGGACCCAAACAAACCCGTCTGTAAGCGCTACACTGACAAAACCTGATACTTTATTCAAGAATATCATCATCTGATCAACAAACTCTGGACTCAATATGAATTTGTAATGAAATATTTCTACAATTTTGAACTGAATCCACGTATGTGCGCTTCAAACCCAAATATCTGCTTTGTAAACATCTGAAATGACACCAAAGCTGCTCACCTACATCCTTTAATGGCTCAAAGACAAGCGCACGTCAGGAAGAAATAAGACACTTACTTATTAAATCTGATTTCCAGACAATATTCTGAATAGATCTGGTAACATTAAGAGTTCGTTAGTAAAGGTGACTTATTCTGCTCTCTCACAGTAGCTCTGCGTGATTTACAGCTCAAAATAAGCCTTTGTTTCCTCACACTGCAGGCTTTCCTCCTCAGGCTTCTATTTTCAGCGACCTGTTAAAATCCACCAGTGACCCGTTTAAACTTAGCTTGAATCCGGTTTGAGTTTTGTATGAAAATATAACGGCTAAAACTTTTCCCTATAATTTAACCATTGAGTTACTTTTGCAGAAATCATTAAGACCAAAGTGTGTCCTTCAGATTTACTGGAATGGTGAGCAACATACATGGAGAACCGCGGCGACCCGTTCAAAGGTCATGAAGTCTGACCCTGTGTCCTCGGTGCATCTGGAACGATCCGCAGGTTAAAAGGAAAAAAAGAGGTTTTGCTTTAAAATACTGACTTTGTTTTTAAATCTAAGAGTTTTTCACAGCGTTGTGGATCCACTGTGTTGTTTGTTACAAGTGTTTCCAGCTCATGTCGTTTAAGTCGTGGCTTTTGTTCCGTGATGGTTGATCACTGCTCATTTGCCCCTTCAAAGCAGGAAATTTCTCAGTTTTGTCCACCCCGTGGAGTGTGGCATCCCCCAAAGCTCCATGCTGGGACCACTCCTACTTTCATTAAATGTGCTGCCTTCTTGACTTTTATCATCACGCTCACATTCCAGTCCAGAATGAAACATCATGGGACGTAACGCACTTTGGCTCTGCTCCTATTGTGACAGTGATAGTGGGGAACTTGTCTGGATTTAACCTGAGAAACAGCAGTCCATATCTGAGGGAATTCCTGCTCTACAGATGCCTGTAAGACGATCAGCATCAAGTAAACTCAGTTTGAAACGATTATTGGAAGGTTTTCTAATCGTGGTTCAAATTTGTCACAGAGAAACAACAACAAGTCTGACAACTACAGAAGTTCAGGGACACTAGAAACTAAAAAGAGACAATTGGACTTAAATTTAGTGCGAGAGGGCCGACATCTCCCAATTTTGGAGCACAAAATTACGAAAAATTAATTTGATTGTTTTAAAAAACCAAGCAAACAGAAGGTGTGCAGATGAGAGAAAATAAAGTAAACAACAGCAAAACACCTACGTGTGAAGTGTCACTAAGCTCGCGAGTAGTATCCTCTCCACAGTGGATAACCTCCGCCCTCCGGCCACTTGGAAACACCTAAAACTTTAGTTTGCTGACATTTTTTTTTTTAGCTCTGCCATAAAAAATACTTTGGTTATTATGATTACACCTTTACTCCACGGGGACAGGGGGGTTGACCGGGGGACCGACCTCAGGTGTTTGCCTCCGGACTGTGTGGCAGGTGAGGACGGCCTGCTGACACCGGACCGACTCACTGTTGTGGCTTCAAACCCGCACACAGCGGTTCTTAGAGCTGCTCCCTCCGCACCTGAAGGCTGGAGGAGCTAGTCCTGCTGCTGCTGATGGTGGTGATGAAGATGACCACGCAGAGGTCACACTTTTACCCGCCCCCCTCCTCCTCCTCATCGAGCTGCATCCTCACGCTAAATATCAAAATATGCGCGCAGCTAATTGGCTCGTTCCCCCGCACGCGCGGCGGCCATGTTGCGCCAGTACCGAGAAAACCCGCAGCGGTGCGAGAGCAGGCGCAGGCGAACAAAGGAGAAGGGAGGTCTGCTGCGGAGAAAACGGCCGCTGAGCGCGCGGCTCTGCACACAAACAGCGGCGCACGCACGGCTCGGTCACCGGCGGCGCGTGAGGGTCGCACGTTCTTACCGACACAGAGATCAGAAGCGCCGCATAATCCCGATCAGCCGCCGAGGCTCCAAATTGATCCGCTCAGCCTCCCTTTGGCGCTCCGCTGCGTCAAGCTAGCTGCGCCAAGATGGAGGGAGGGCGGGAAAGAGGCGGCGCGCCCCTTCAAAATAAGAGCGCCGGCTCTACATATTGCCACCAAAGTAAAAGATGAAATGAAGGAAATGCTTTCCTTCAAGTGTTATGTGGACTTTTTTTTTTTTTTTAATCTCCCAGTCACCACTAAAGTGCAAAAGTATTTCAGATTAAAAGCAGGAGACCTGATTGCCTGTTTTCAGTGCTGAAGAGCTTACTCTCCCATCACTTACCCTGGGTCGCCCCCTCAAGGCTACTGTTGTTGTGATTTGGCACTATATAAATAAAATGGAATTGAACTTTCAAACTTCCACAAGGGGGCGACCCGTGGCAAGTGATTCTACAGAAGCCTGTGGGAGAGTAAGCTCTTCAGCACTGAAAACAGGCAATCAGGTCTCCTGCTTTTAATCTGAAACACTTTTTAACTTCAGTGGTGACTGGGAGATAAAAAAGTCCACATAAAACTTTAAGGCTCGTGTAGCAACAGAAATGCCAAACTCAAAGATATTATAATAAACACACAGGTCAGAATATGACATGTTAAAATACTGGACTATCAACATTTTAATATGACAAATAATGACACAGTACAAGATCATCAGCGGAAAGCAGAAAGTGGAAAACCCTGGCCTATAGGCTTATTGAAATTGCACATTGAAAGTGTGTATCACTAATTGTCAGACTGGGTTTAATAACTCTTATCTTTTCTATTATTCTTCTTATGAAATGAAATCCTTTATGTAAACAGGCAATCTCATTGATATTAAGTTCTCTTTTTCAGGAGAGTATGAAGAGAGACAGCTGCACTGTAAAACGACACATGATCGTGTTTTGGAGCTTTTTTTGCCTGAAGCCTGATAAATTCAGAATGTCATTTATAGGTTTATCAGTACTCAGTCAAAGAAGGACCCAGTCTAAACTGTCCTCACTGTTTGACTCTTTTGGCTTTAAGCATTCAGTTTCCTACAGACCTCGCTGCAGCTCATCGTGGTAAAAGAGAATATGTTTTCACAGTTTTTAATATTGAGCACAGAGCAAAAATAATTATAGATCATATTTCTGTTAAACAAGGAATGATTAAAATGATTTACGGTAATGAATAATTTAATGGTTTTTGATTTGTAGATTTTTGAGGGAAATGAGTAAGTTATCGTTAAAAGTCTCTACAGGACAGCGGTGCTTTCTTACAGATGTTACGGTCAGTCCAGTGAAAGACTGCTAAAAAAAATACAGTAAATTCTCAGTAGAAGGATTGCCAGCAAGTTACTTATAATTCCTAATGACCTGACTGTGATTACAGGATACTTATGTGTTTTTATAGGTTAATGAAACAATTAAAACAAGCAAAGGAAACACACACACAAAGAGTGGCGACTTTCAACCCGCAAAGATTATCCATGTAGCTAATGAGAATCACAGACTCACATGATGAAAGAGGTTCACATTCCTCTCTATCTGCCTATGTATTGGTTGAATTGACTGATATTATTATTGTAGACACAACAAGACTTATTTTATGTTGAAGAAGCTATGATTTAAAAAAACAAACATTAACAAAACGAAAACATAGATAGCGCTGTTATTTTAACTAACAGTTTTGTTTAAAATTTTTAAATAACTGTGTACCATAAATTTACAGTCACAGCCAGTCAGGCCTTTATTTTGAAAAACCATCACCAGAAGTGCAGTTGGTCACGCGGGCTGCCTTGACGTTTGTGCCCGTGCGTGTTCGCGCTGACGCCAAAAAAGAAAATCTTCCACAGCTGAGTCCCGCCTTTCCCCCGCTTGCTAAAAAGTGATCCATTGTATTGTTCGCATCCCCGTTCGCTTCCTGCCAAATACTGAGCCTCTGCGCTGACCAGTTTCCTCACAGACAACAAAAGCGCTTAACTAAGAAGTTTTTAGTCTGCCATGTTTTATAAATGAGGATTTTCGCTGAAAAAACGACGCCATCACTCTTAATAAGTATTAACAAAACTGCACTGTGCGGTAATATCGGGTCCGGCAGGGGGCGCGCTTTTTAAGCGTAAGTCTCACTGATCCAGAGTCCGATGTTTCAGCTTTTGCATATGTAACAGACGCACTGAGCAGGAGGAAATCTGATCTGGAAACAGATTCTTTTGGCAGATGGATGTGCGTTTTGTTTTAAATAACCTACAGCGCCGCGGGGCGGTGCTTGTCCCACTTGTTAATAGAGAATTCGGCTGTGCGCACGCGGTGTATTCCGGTGATAAAATAGAGCCACAAGCAGCCAGCGAGCAGGTCAGAGCGGAGGAATTCGGCGAAAACGAAAGCCGAGTCTCCTGCTCACAGTTACCGCTACCACGAAGAGCTCCGGGGCTGGGTCCATGATAGCTCAGCAGGGACACATCTTAATCTCACGCGGCGGGGCATTCTGGAAGAGACGGAGACACCTCGGGAGGATGTCCCACAGCGCGAACCGGGAGTGAAAATCTTCTCAGCAAGATGTGAGATGATGCGGGAGAAAACTGCGACGGAGGCCAGCGACATGGTGTTGGTCCGGAGCTCGGTGAGTGCCGTGGGTTGACGTCGCCGGCCAACGTCGGTGTGAGCGGGCGATAAAAGAGGCTAACGACTGCTTTAATAAGCTGATTAAACGGCTTTGATGTCCCGCTGACAGCCATGTTTGACTCACCGACAGAAGCTAATTCAGTTAGCCTGACAGGGAGCGGTAAAACAGGAAGCTAATTAGCTGTTAGCAAACTTCGGGCGATAATTAATTAAAGCATCCAAACATTAAACTGTCGCCGGTCTGGTTCGGAGGTGTGAATGTTCAGAGGTTTTAATTCAGGAGAAACACCGTAAAGAGCCTCGGTAACAAGTAAAAGTCCTGGAAACAGAGTATTGCTGCAGTGAAAGTCCGGAACTAAACCGAAGTACTGCACTCAAATTACATTATAACACTATTACAGTAGTATTACTCCGGCATTAATACAAAGTACATGAAAAAGTCACGATGGGTGTTACGTTCGTTTCTTTATTATCTTTAATATTTTTTGAATAAAGTTTTAAGTTTGTTATTTGAATGATCCTAGGATAGATATCATTGTTTCAAATTCTTTTAAATGTATGTTATCTATTGAATCATTTTCAAGTAGTTAATTTGTTTTTGATTATTTATTTTTCTTTTCTTGTTTTAAATGTATTCCTGTATTTGATTGGTAATGGAGTAGACTGTATGTAAACTGCCATACATGATGTTTGAGTGCACACACTAAGCTCCTTCTAAACTGTATTCAGAGGTAGTTTGTAACCAGAGCCAGAAAATTCAAAGTGGGATTAAAGTGTAGGTTTAAAAAAATGAAATATTAAAATCAGATGTCAAAGCAGTTAAGATCATGTAGCTGTCTGTATTTTTAAAACAAATGCGTTTATAAGGAGAGAAACAAAGCTGGGGTGTGGTTATCATTGTCCATCATTATCACTGCATTTCATCCATTGTTGTTGTTTTTAAAAGGGTGTAAACACAAATGATAGTTGGATGGATGTGACGGGACGCACTGATTGTAAAACTCCAACCCTCCTGCCTACACCCAGGGTTTGGTTTGTTGTGGTTGCATGCACCAGGTATTCACACTGTTGAAATGTCAAATTCATTTGGAGAGCTACTGACGTCCCGTCAGCCTGCAGCGAGCGTCTGTGCTCGATGGAGGCAGCGTCCAAACTATGTGGTGCGACTGGTCTGTGGGCCACTCGTCAGCCGGCTGTGCAGAACAATAAAGTTCTAACAAACAAACAGCTGAAGTGAAATGGTGTTAAAGACAAAGTGTCCGCTGCAGCCGCTGTCTGGACACTTCGTGTGTGTGTTTTCTTTCGTGCGTCTTCTGTTCCCTGTGACCTCTGCTGTCACTCTTCTCTGTATCGGTGAGGTTATAAACCAATCAGCATTCGACCTACGCACAGCTGAGCTGCTGGGTGTTTAGAGGACAGTGCAGGAGAACGTTTGCATAGGTGGAAAATCCCGTTGTACGCAAATGGAGAGCATCTCTGCTGAGCCGACAGTGCTGTCTCCACATTTACAGTTTCCACTTGTCTTTGGGGTTCAGACTGTTTGAAGACACCCAAAGTGACGTGAAGCTACATCAAACAGTGTGGTGGGAAGCCTTTTTGCAGATTTTCTTTGCAGTTGTGGTTACTACTGTTTGCACGATGCCAGCAGCTCTGCAGATTTTGCCACATTAAAGTTTCCATAAACGCGGGCGACACTCTTCAGTCGACTGAACCTGGAGGCTGAGCCCATGGCGGCATTTACTCCCCACAGAGCCTCAGACTCAGAAAACTGCAGTTCCTCCAATGTCCAGCAGAGGCTCCAGCAGTGAGTCAGTCCCCACAGACGCACCTGTTTAAATCCAGCTTACTGTTACAGAGATTTATAAAACCACTTACCTGAACGCACCTTCCCTGTCTCAGCCCCGGTAGTTACAGCCGCGCTCCTCCAAACAGTTTCTTTTTCACAAGTTTTAACAGATCTGTGAAAACAGCCTTTTCTTACTCTGCACCGTGCTGCGAGCTTCAGCTGGAGGACAGATTATGTGGGTTAAGTTCCAGGTGATGAGGAATCACTGGAGTCGGTACCTCCTCCTTCCTCTGCTCCTCTTTAAGACGTTCTCGGTGTCTCGCATACAGCACAGTCTTATTAGCCCATAACGACGTTGAGTTTATCAAAAATGAAGAAGCGATGCAGCTGAATGCTGGAGGACAAACGTGTCTGTGGGTGATGCTTCCACTGGCTTTTAAAGCACTTTTCTGAACTCTGATGGGTCTTAAAGTGAAAGCAGCTGCTCTAATGCCATCATGTTAGTGGGACGCATCACAGGAAGTGAGGTTAATGCGTCTGCCTCTCTGCTCGCCACAGCACGGCCGAAGCCGAGCCAGAGTGATTCACGCCGTGGTGGTGATCTTCTTGGAGTTCTTTGCGTGGGGCCTGCTCACCACGCCCATGCTGACCGTAAGTACACGCACACCTTTTGCTAAAATGTGTAAAGTGTTAAAGTTTTCATGAAGTTTTCAACCTTTTCCTGCAACTATAAACCCCAAAGTGGGATTATTAAAACCTTGAATGTGTCCTCGCTGAAAGCATCACATGACCAAAAATGATCTACAGGCTGATGTAATAAAGGGCGAACCATCATGGCGTCTACGTGCTGAGGAAGTGAAAGTAGTGTGTTTGTGGTTTCAGGTCCTGCGCGATGTGTTTCCTCAGCACACCTTCCTGATGAACGGCCTGGTGCAGGGGGTCAAGGTAAACCGCTCGGCTGTTTACTGTCAGCGCAGCTTTCAGCCACTTCTCCTCAACTTAACGCTTGTTGAATATTACGATATCATGGCGTCTCTGAGTTCATATTTCTCTGTCCGTTTAGGGTTTCCTGTCATTTCTGTCGGCTCCTCTGATTGGTGCTCTGTCAGACATCTGGGGCAGGAAGTCCTTCCTCCTCATGACAGTGTTCTTTACCTGCGCCCCCATCCCCTTCATGAAGATCAGCCCCTGGTGAGACTAACGCTCTTTCTCAGTAATCTTCCTCTCGGAGATAAAAACATGAGTGAAGAAGTAAAGAATTACGAGCATTTAAATTTTTGGTTACAGCTTCAAACATGAGCACAACACAGAAAATGGCACATACGACACTCTTCATAAAACATGAAAGAAACGCGACTAATCAGAAGAGAAGGATACAAAAATATTCAAAGGCTAAGTAATCTGACTGAGGAACGGTCGACGTCACGATCAGCAGAGAGCTCGTCCCTTGATCGTTCTGTTTACAGCTGAGAAACGCCGTGTTTCACAGCTCGCTGAGCTCAGCTCAGTTTGAAATCAGAGCATCTGTGGTTTGTTTTGTTTATAGTTAGCTTGAAACTGGAACCCTGCTAACCGCTAACTCGACTGTAGCTGCACCCGCATCCCAACATCATGTGGAGAGTAGAAAACAGTAGAAATATAATCGCAGACTCCTTATACGCTGATATGCCCCTCAGCAGGCTTACAGCCGTAACCAATCAGAAGAAAGTTGTATGAAGGAGGTGGAGCTAAAACAGCTGCTTGTAGTCCTGCTGCAGACTGAGCTCCAAGAATAAAGATGTCGTCTTATGTTTGGACTCGTTTTTATGTCCTCGATGATAAAAATCACATGTAGAGTAAACTGGACTCTGGGCTGCTTACAGGCGTGTTGGACCACATGTAAAAATCACAGTGGCGTGAAAACAGGCCGAGTAATCAGTGTTAGCTGAGGAGAAGGAACGACGGCTCCATTAAGCTAGCAGTAACAGGCTGCTGCTCAGCCGTGCGTGACAGGAAAACTCTGGACTCTAATCGCCACAGCTGTCACATGTTGATCATGTGAGCGGCTCAGGATCAGCAAACACGCTGAAGGCACACTGGCCTCCTCCTCTTTTTCCTGCTTTTCACCCAAACACAGGAGTTACAGTCACTTCAAAGTAAAAATAACGCACCTATGTTGGATTTCTGCTGGACTGCAGCAGCGATCAGCTGATGTCTGACTGTCACAGAGTCACATGGTTCATACATTTCACAGACTCTCCAATAAAAGACTAGATTAGAGTGTTTTTGGTTTAACGACCGTAACATCAGAGTCACAAGACGACAACGCTTCCCTGAAAGCAGAGCGAAAACGTTAACTCTTTAATCCTCACATCACAGGAAGTGAGGTTTCCTGTGTGTGTGTGTTTAACAGTGAGAGAAGTTAAAAAGCATGATTCGATTATTTTGAATTGATGTAATTCCTGAGACACTCTATAAGTCTCACAGAACGCTGTTTCCCCACCTGAGGGGTCTCTTATTTTGAAATAAAATGGAGGTGTGTGTGTGTGTGTGTGTAGGTGGTATTTCGCTCTCATCTCAGTCTCCGGGATTTTCGCGGTGACCTTTTCGGTAATCTTTGCCTACGTCGCCGACATCACAGAGGAACACGAGAGGAGTACGGCCTACGGACTGGTACACACACACACACACACACACACACACACACACACACACACACACACACACACACACACACACACACACACACACACACTAACTAAACAAAACATCCATGTCATACATTTCACTTACAAATATTTTAGGATGGTTGAATCGTAGAAATATTTTTATTAAATGTTAAAAGTCACGATGACTCACAGATTATATCAGTTATAGTCACAGATGTAAAAATCAAAATTCAGTAAAAATTTGAAAACAAGTTCTTAATTCCGAATTTTATTTTCAGAAACTGAAACATTTTCAGGTTTGTTTTAAAATTCTGACGTTTCAAGTTTGAAGCCCTGCGCCTGAGGTCAAAGGTGGGTTATGTGCTGATTTAACCTCCCCTCCCTCGCCAGGTCTCTGCGACCTTCGCGGCCAGCCTGGTGACGAGTCCGGCCATCGGGGTCTACCTGTCTGGGCAGTACGGAGACAGCCTGGTGGTCCTTGTTGCCACGGTGATTGCTGTGGCAGATATTGCGTTCGTGTTCTTCGTCGTCCCCGAGTCGCTGCCGGACAAGATGAGGCTGACGTCCTGGGGGTTCCCCATCTCCTGGGAGCAGGCCGACCCCTTCGCCGTGAGTCTTTTCATCGCTGTTACAGCTTTGACGTGCTCCGCGCTGACTGATAGCTCGATTGATCGATATTTGTGTTTTTTGGTGTGTTCAGTCTCTGCGTCGGGTGGGGAAAGACACCACGGTGCTGCTGATCTGCGTCACCGTGTTCCTGTCCTACCTGCCTGAAGCCGGGCAGTACTCCAGCTTCTTCCTCTACCTGCGACAGGTAACGCACAGACAGCTGTGACCAGCATGTGCTGGATAGACTCAGGAGGTCAAAGCTACACGTTCAAGCGCAGGAACACTTATTTGTTCCCTCAATCATCAGGATCAGGAGATTTATGGGATTTAAATGATGAAGCATCTCCACCTTTATTCAGTGCAGCTCAGTGAGTCCCAAAGTGTGGCTTGCCACCCCCTGGTGGGCCCTAAAGGTACTGCAGGAGGGCTGGTCAGACATTATATTTAATTATTTTAATTGTGTATTTAAATTTTAAATTACCCCCCCCCCAAAGAATGAAACAAAGATAAAAGTGATGTTTTTTTCTTTGCGATACGCAGATTATTAGAAAACGAATATGAATCAATGAAAACCCGAAGGCGGAAACACTGACGAGGTTTTCATCTTCATCTTTCAGGTGATCGAGTTTTCTCCGGCAGCCATCACCGGCTTCATCGCCATGGTGGGAATCCTCTCTATAGTCGCTCAGGTACGCTCGTCCTCACAGAGTCGCACCGTCTGCTAACTTTATGTGAACATGTTCAGCCGACAGCCAAACACCCGACGATGTTAGAGAGAAACAATCCTGAAACTGTTAACCTGCTGTGGCTGCACGCGCGTCTCTTTGAGATAAGATGACTCCTTACTGTCATTGCACCGTCATCTTTAGCACAGAAGTACAGTGAAACTGTCCCACGTCGGCAGCGAGCGCAACTCAACACAATGCAGTAAACTTGTAAAGTGGAGAAAAGATGTGAAGAATAAATTAAAGAATGAGTGTTCACTGTGCATTAATGCCTCAGCTCTGTAGGTCGCCTCCAGAGATGAGCCCACCATGGTGGCATCATCTGGGTGGGTACTGACACAGTCATGTGTGCCCAGAGTGTAGAGTCGGGGGCTGAGGAAAGATGGGGACCGACTGTAACTCTACACGGTCAGAGAGAGAGTCTGATCCAACAGGGGGTGGTAACAGGAAGTCCAATATCCAGCGGTCCCTGTTAGTCCGGGAGCATCGTATTGAAAACAGCTAACCCCCGTGTTGTTCCGAGTGGGAGACGGTGCCGTGGAGCGTCTTCAGCTGAAAGCCCTCAAAGTGTGATTTCTTTTTTTTGTTTTTTTACTCTAAATGCGTGCTGACGTCACAGTGTTTGTTTCAGGTTTGTTCATTTAGTTTGACATGAAAAGCTGCGGTAACCCCTCACAGACGAGTTTGTCTTTTTAAACCCTGTAAATGTGTTGCGTCCTGATTTCTTCACTGTACGTCTCGTGTCTGTCAGACGGTCTTCTTCGGGGTTCTGATGAGGACCATCGGTAAGAAGAACACGGTTCTTCTCGGCCTGGCCTTTCAGCTGTTCCAGCTGGTCTGGTACGGCTTCGGCTCCGAGCCGTGGTGAGTCCCAGCGTCTCGCCCGTGTCGTTTCCTGTTTCCTGTGAATGATCTGACCTAAACGTTTATCTGCTCGCGTCCTTACAGGATGATGTGGGCAGCAGGAACTGTAGCGGCCATGTCTTCGATCACCTTCCCAGCAATCTCTGCTCTGGTGTCACACAGCGCCTCACCCGACCAGCAAGGTGAGTCGAAACCTGACCGTCCGAAGGGGCGTGTCTTAAACAGGGTCTGTGTGGCCGTGGTTTGTATCAACATCTGACTGTGTCACATGGATGAAGGTGGTGCAGATGTGACTGAGGCGTCTGTGTGTTCAGGTGTGGCACAGGGGATGATCACAGGTATCAGAGGCCTGTGCAATGGTTTGGGCCCGGCTCTCTACGGCTTCATCTTCTTCCTGTTCAACGTGGAGCTGAACGAAGTGGAGCCGATGGCAGGAAGATCCACAGCGAGCACACAGGTGCGTAGAAATGCGCCTTGCTGATTCTTTCCTCGCTGTTCTGTTTCCCGTAACGAGTCGGTTCTCTCTCCGTCTGTAGAAGCTGGTCGTCCCAGGCCCGCCCTTCCTCTTCGGCGCGTGCAGCGTCATATTTGCTTTAGTTGTCGCCTTCTTCATCCCTGAGCGCCACCAGCTGGCCGAAGTCAAGACCTGCACCGCCAACAAGGCCGGCAGCAGCTCCGCCGCACACGCTCAGAACGGCAGCCCTCTTGCCGTGCCCATCAGCGACACAGAGGACCTCGAGCCGCTGCTGCAGGACAGTGTCATGTGACTCGTAGGCAGTCTGGCCAATTACAAAACAGAGTCTTGTATGCAAGTCCCACCCCCTGTTAAAAAAAACAAACAAACCCTCTCTTCCCCCGATCCAGACCGTCGGGGAACGTTAGGCGGCGGCCTCCCCGGCAAACCGCTTTTTATCTCACTGATATCACTCACCTGTGACTCCTCCCATTCTTTTCCCAGGTGTGTTTGGGCAGGTAGAACCAAAGGGCTTTGAAGTCTTGCCTCAGTAAGAGTCGAGATCTCTCCGTTAAAACAGATCAGCAGAAGTAAAGTGGTCGTGTAGTCGTGCAGGATCGCAACGTTTTACTTTACGAGCCAATCGCAGCGAGGACGGGACCAGAGAAGCCAAAGCAACTGACAGCAGCCTCCCATACCTGTCAGTCAGGTCTGTACCTGACTCCACCCGTCAGGTTCGCAGAGGTGAGGCCATCAAATGCTCCCACTGTACGGCCGTGAAAGCTGACACTCAAAACTACGTTGTTGTTTTTTTTTTTTTTATGGGGGGGGGGTTGTTTTTTGGATCGGAGGGCGAATCTTGGCGAGGACGAGGAGGTTGGAGCTGCTCGGGATTGTGGGATACGATACCAAATCATGATGAGATCCAGGTGTTTGTTTTCTGTCTGGATCTATTTGCGCTCAGACTTCCCGTCACGCAGAGCATGTGCAAACTGACTGGCTATGATGTCATTGCCCTCTCCCGTCAGGAGTTTGCATATTTGGGAGAAATCCGAGTAAATAAACGGCGTGAAGCTGGAGGCGTCATTTAGCTCCGCCTCATTATTTCATCATTTGGTCTCCCAGTTTAATAGTTTTAATTTACTAATGTGGCGTTTTTGCTTTGAGCTGCAGGTGTGGTCCTTTTGTTTCAGTGTAGATTTTCCTGTGTTGATCCAGTAAACGGGACTCGGTTTGACTTCAAATCAACATTTAAATGCATTTCATGTATTTATTTATTTATTTCATTTTTCTCAGCCCTGATTTCAAACCTCCGCCCTACAGACGGTCTCATGTTTTGCCTCCTCCCGTCCTGTAGAGGGCGCTGTACTGCTGTTTTATAGCCTAAAGCTGGACGAAGTCTGCAGGGTTGGAGTTTTTACAGCGTGGATCAAATTAATATCAACGATTTCACTGAAAACCGAGTTTTCTCTGAGCCGCAGTGACAAGTGATGGCTTTAAGGACAGAGAGCACCACCTAGTTTTTGCCATTGCTCCTCCCACAATCTGAGCCTCTGCGGGTCACCACCTCCTCCTCCTCCTCGTCTTCTTCTTCTGTTTTAATACTTGAAGTTTGTTTCTGTTTGACCTGAAAGTGCTCTCCCCGTCCGCCTGCCCCTTCCAGGTCGGACAAATCAAACGCTCCAAGTTACTGATGCAGTTTGAACCTTGGCGGTCCCGAGGCGGGCTGCTCACAAACCAACCGGTGCCGTGTTTTATTACTCTTTTGTGCTTATTTTGCCTTTTTGTTACAGGCTGTATTTCTCAGAAGGTCAACAGATCAGTCGTTTAAGTCGAGTTTTCTCCCAGTTCAGGTTAAAAACCATCGCATGTGCGCTCTGTGCAGGTTCTCACGTTTGCCCCTTAAAGCTTCAGCCTTCATGATGGGTTCATGTGATGTATTTTTGTGCACAGAGCTCCGGCGGTCCTGGAGGTCTCTTCATGTCCAGTTTGAACCAGTGAAACCAGTTTAAGAGCACATGTGGGGCTCCAGCTGTTGCTTAAAGACAGATCAATGAATCAATGATCTTGTGAACCAGAGCACAGGTCAGGTGCGTTTACCTGCACAGCTCGGCTACTGTAAGTGGAATATCACTCGTGCTGCATTCAGGCTCTGTTTCTGTGTGGGAGATGATAGTTTTTGACAGTTTAAAGTGACCAAAGGTTCTCTGACAGATGACGTCACCTTTGAGTGGTAGTTCTTCTTTTTTTTTTTTTTTTTTTTTTTTTCCTTTTTCCCCTGAATGCAGCATGAACGTTGTCATGGCTACAGGAACGCCTGATCATCCTGTTGTGACGTTGATGATGATGTAGCTCAGAAGCACAATCGACTGTTAGAGAAGCTCTCGGCTTAATAACCTTTAACCTTTTAACCCTTAACGCCCACTTGCCGATGATGTCAGATGGTTCATTTTCCTATGCTCACCGAGTGTCCTCAAATGCCTCGTGGAGAGTCTTGGATCCCACAGTAGTTTCTCCGAGTACTGAATGCCTTTCTGTCTGGAATATTCTTTAGACTCAGTCCAATTTAAAACTGGATCATTGGAATTTTTTTTTGTATTAAGTTCACAAATTTGTGTCCTTCATGTTGGAATTCAGAACCTAGATTTAGTGATCCGGCCGGATGACTCAGTCATTCTTCCTGCTTTTCTGTTAAATCTGACGATGAGATAGATTAGGGCGGCTGATTGTTGACTCCATGATTAAGAGCGAGTCGCTCCATCACGTCGTCATCGTGTCATAAAGTTTTTAATGAATTTCCCCGTTGATGATTCTCCGAAACTGTTCATGAAGTGAAACGTGACGTTTTTAAATGTCGGCTTGTGTTTGGTCACACAGACGATGGAGGCTGTAAATCCTCCTCAGAGGCTTTTTTTTCTTTCTTTTTTTTACGGTGAGGCGTGAAGGCTGACGCGCCAACATGGCCGCCGCAGAGACTGACAGACATTCCCAGATGTTCCTCCTCTTCCTCCTCCGTGCAGACCTTTTGCTGATTGCTGCACTTTAATTTCTCTGAACGTGTGCCTGAATCACTCGTGTTCATATCACTTTTATATTTAAACCGAGAGACGTGTCACGTATTTTGCTTTTGCTCTTTTATCTTAAGAACATAATTTTGAATAATATCTATGATAACGTGAATATTAATAACAATAAAGAGAAACGTGTGACATTTGAAATGTGTTTATTTTTTATTCAGTTTAATTTGACTTTTTTTTTTTATTTAAAAATTATTTTTTTATTGATTAAACAAAGAAAAGTGAGTATTTGTTTTGCATTTTATTTCCTTGTTATTTTTTCTTCTTTACTCTAAATTCGAGAATTAAAAACCCCCCCAAAAAAACCAACATTTCCTTTATAAATATACAAAGTCCACCTAACGATGCAGCGGTTTGTCGGTCCTCCCTCAGCAGCAGTAACCTGCATGATGGCTCTGTGTGACATCATCAGTGCTTCAGCTCGTTCATGCTCAGCTCTCTGAAGCATTCGTACGTTACTTTGGTCAACAGACAACATGAAGTGTTCTGATTAAAGATCGACCAAATTAAACTTCAGTTTATTTAAATTAGAAAGTTTGTCAAAAATGCGCCCATTATTGGAAAAATGTGTTTTTACAAACATTAAATAAAAATTAAATCACAAACGTCTGAATCGAAGCAGCTTCAGTAAAATTCACAAATACAAAAACGTTTTTCTCCATTTTACAGAAACTTTAAAAAAAAAAAAAAACCTTTTTAAACAGCAAAAACTTTTCTATATTTTAATGCACAAATCAAAGCTGCTAAGTTTGTAACTATGACAACCACAGAAAAATACACTAAAAGAAATCATAGAAATCAAACCTGATAAACAGAAAATCTCTATTTGGTCACAACTTTCACACTTTGAACAAAAAACTACATTTACACAGAAAACATCAGCTGATAAATGTGAGAAATGTAAAAGTGCATAAAAATCAAATCTGCTCAGGATCACAAAGAAATCAGCTTCAGTCTGTTTTTATTGATTTCAACTGTGAATTTGATTTTGAAATGAAGAGATTTAGACAATCGACATATTCAAAACTAAAAGAAAAAAGATTCATAAATAAAACAGTTCAGTGATCGATTAACAGGAATTGGAATTGATTTTATCTTCATCAATATTTAATGTAAATATATGAAAGTTGACACGCATCCAAAAACACATTTCGACTGTAGCGTCTCGATTTTTGTTAAATATGATTTTTTTTTCCATTTGATGTTTTAATGTTTGAAGTCTGACAAAAAAGCAACCAGCATCAGAAATATGAATTAATATCAAACACTTGAACTTCCTGTCTAAGAGATTCAATTATTAAAAATAAGCTTTTTTTTTTTTTTTTAGATTTTTTTTCCTGTAACTTTTATGTGAGCATGTCTCTTTATGTATTCGGTTTGTTGTATCATACCCAATAAATATACTCTGAATAACATCCTACATGCAATACTTAATTATTAATTTTAATAATGCAGTTTGAAATAAATTACAATGACCTGAGATTAATGCATTCAGTGTTTACGTGAACGTCCTGCTGATTTTATTTTTCCCAGATTCAACGATTTAACAATAATTAGTTTAAAAAGAATATTAATAAAGGACTAAACTTTAATATGTTATCTTATTATTTCGAGCTAGTATGAAAGATTGAAAAACACATTTTCACGTCACCTCCCATGTTAACCTCTGTTAGCATCCTCTTTTGAAATTCCCCAGTGCTGTCATCCTTCAGTCATCATCCTCTCAACCTTCACTGGCTTCCTCCTCCTCTTCCTCAAAGCAGGCAGGAAATGGAGACTTTGGTGGTGGCGTAGGGGACGGTGTCTGGCATGGGACAAACCCCCCCCCCCCCCCAAAACACATGAGGACGGGTTGTTATGAGTGTGAAGTCTGATTACCGACAGGACGAAAAACATACACTTAGTAAATATTACAGTGAAGAGTTCCTGTTAGAAGTTATTAATGAAAAAAACCTGAAAACAACTAATAACAGGTGATTATAATACAGATGATTCAAAGAAGAGATCACTAATCAGTAAAAGTTTTCTAATGTATTCATTTAGTTAACTTTATTTTTTTATACACTTTAAATCCAAACAGAAAATTCAAAAACGTCTCCACACAGTTTAAAATTAGAACATTTCTGATGATCTCGTCATCCTTAAGTTCACACTTTACTTCAGCAAAGCTCTCATATTTTAGACTTTTGTGTAATTGTAAAGTAAAAGGTGAGAATCTGGCGCTGAAACTCACCTCTGTCCTGCAGTGAGCTGATGTACGCTTCAATGAACTCTTTCTCTCCACTATCCTTCACCTCCTCTGCCTCCCTCTGCTCCCTCCACCTCCTTCTCACACCCTCTTTCTTCTTCTCCTCTTTCTTCTTCTTCTCTTTGCTCGCAGGGTTGTCGTAGAGGCGAATGAACCTGAAGAAGAGCAGAGACAAACATTAAAAAAGTTCTGACCCCTCTGAGCTGACTCACTTCAGGCTGCTCCTCTTCGTGAAACACCGCTGACCGTGACCTTTTGTGGCCCTCTGTGGGTCTTATGAGTCACCAAATTAATGATGAAGGCCAGTGGAAATCAAATTTACCTCTTACAGCAGACTTACTGCTGTAAATACAAAAGGTCTGAGAATGGTTCCCTGTGGAACACCTGCACTGACTTTAAGGAGTCCTGAAACATTTCTGAGGTTCTCTCTGAGCGCAGCTTTTCCACATGAATGCTGTAGTCTACTGAAGCAGCTGTTCTGATAGTAACCTTATCCGACTCCAGATGTAGTTTTAATCCACCATTGACACTCAAGGTTTTTGTTAAGCAGGACAAGTTCAAGATGGTTCGGTAATCATTAGGGATTAAGGTTACCACCTTTATGTAATGGGAACATCTGTGCAGCCTTCAAGAAATTTGGAATTTTACCCTATTTATCACTGCGCCAGTTGTTTTCTGACCAAGAAAAAAGATTTCTTGGCTTTATAAACAAACCATTTAATAACACAAATCAGATGTAGCATGAAACTACAGAGATCATACAAATCCACTATTCTTAAAATCAAAAATTCTAAAATTCACAGATCTGGTTCATTTTCTCACTGCACACATTATGTATAAAGCAATAAATAACCTGCTTCCTGACAATATTCTAAAAATGTTTTCTAAAAGGGAACGGGGACACAATTTGAGGGGGAAATTAAATTTAAAACATCCTTGTATCCGTACAACATTAAAAAGTTTTTGCATCTCTGTGTGTGGAGTGAAGCTGTGGAACAGACTAAGTAAAGATATGAAGCAATGTCCAAGCATGGCGCAGTTTAAAAAGCGGTTTAAGGATATGGTTTTCACAGGGTACAGGGAAAAGGTAGAGATTTGATAGGGTGTTCTTGTCCAATATTTTCATGTGTGTGCGGGTGCACGGGTATGTTGGTATGGGTATATATATATATATATATATATATATATATGCTCAGTGGCTAGTGGATCTGAGGGCAGACCACAGCGACCTCCCTGAACAGGGTCCAGTAACCATCACAGTGGCAGATATCCAAGAAAGGGTCTCCAGTATGAAGAGTTGGACAGCACCAGGGCCCGACATGGTTCACGCCTACTGGCTAAAGAAGCTGACTGCACTCCACGAGCGTCTGGCAGCACAAATGAACCAGCTGCTAGTTAACGAGAGACACCCGGAATGGCTAACCGAAGGTCGGACGGTCCTGATCCCCAAGGACCCCAAGAAGGGACCGGTCCCCTCCAACTACCGACCAATAACCTGCCTCAGTACTACATGGAAGCTCCTGTCAGGCATCATATCGGCTAAGATGAACAGGCACATGGGTCAATACATGAGTGAGACACAGAAAGGAATTGGCAAGAATACCAGAGGCGCAAAACACCAGCTACTGGTAGACAGAACAGTCAGCCGAGACTGCAAGACCAGACTGACCAACCTGTGCACTGCCTGGATTGATTACAAGAAGGCCTATGACTCAATGCCCCACAGCTGGATACTGGAATGCCTAGAATTGTACAAGATCAATGGGACCCTAAGAGCCTTCATCAGGAACTCAATGGGGATGTGGCGTACAACACTAGAGGCCAACTCCAAGCCCATAGCACAAGTCACCATCAAGTGCGGGATCTACCAAGGAGATGCTCTGTCCCCACTGCTGTTCTGCATAGGCCTGAACCCCCTCAGTGAGATCATTAACAAGACTGGCTACGGATACCGACTACGGAACGGAGCAGTTGTCAGCCACCTCCTGTACATGGATGACATCAAGCTGTATGCCAAGAGTGAACGAGACATCGATTCACTGATCCACACTACCAGGCTATAAAGCAATGACATCGGAATGTCGTTCGGACTGGAGAAGTGTAGTCGGATGGTAACAAAGAGAGGGAAGGTAGTCAGAACTGAGGGGATTGAACTACCAGAAGGCAACATTGCAGACATAGAGGACAGTTACAAGTACCTGGGGATCCCGCAGGCAAATGGGAACCATGAAGAGGCCGCTAGAAAAGCTGCAACCACCAAGTACTTGCAGAGGGTCAGGCAAGTCCTGAGGAGTCAGCTGAATGGTAAGAACAAGATCCGGGCCATCAACACGTACGCCCTGCCCGTGATCAGGTACCCTGCTGGGGTAATAGGCTGGCCAAAGGAGGAGATAGAAGCCACTGACATAAAGACAAGAAAGCTCCTTACCATGCATGGAGGGTTTCACCCCAAGTCCAGCACCCTGAGGCTGTACGCTAAGCGGAAGGAAGGGGGCCGGGGACTGGTGAGTGTCAGCACCACAGTCCAGGATGAGACAACGAACATCCAAGAATACATTGGGAAGATGGCCCCAACTGACCGAGTGCTCAGTGAATACCTCAGGCAGCAGAAACCCAAGAAAGAGGAGGGAGACGAGGAACCATCATGGAAGGACAGGCCCCTGCACGGTATGTACCACCGGCAGATAGAGGAGGTGGCTGATATCCAGAAATCCTACCAGTGGCTGGACAAAGCTGGACTGAAAGACAGCACAGAGGCACTAATCATGGCAGCACAAGAACAAGCTCTGAGCACAAGATCCATAGAGGCTGGGGTCTATCACACCAGGCAAGACCCCAGGTGCAGGCTGTGTAAAGATGCCCCAGAGACAATCCAGCACATAACAGCAGGGTGCAAGATGCTAGCAGGCAAGGCATACATGGAACGCCATAACCAAGTGGCCGGCATAGTGTACAGGAACATCTGTGCCGAGTATAACCTGGAAGTCCCGAGGTCAAAATGGGAAATGCCCCCAAGGGTGGTGGAGAATGACCGAGCTAAGATCCTGTGGGACTTCCAGATACAGACGGACAAAATGGTGGTGGCTAACCAACCGGACATAGTGGTGGTAGACAAACAGAAGAAGACGGCCGTAGTGATCGATGTAGCGGTTCCGAATGACAGCAATATCAGGAAGAAGGAACACGAGAAGCTGGAGAAATACCAAGGGCTCAGAGAAGAGCTCGAGAGGATGTGGAGGGTGAAGGTAACGGTGGTCCCCGTGGTAATCGGAGCACTAGGTGCGGTGACTCCCAAGCTAGGCGAGTGGCTCCAGCAGATCCCGGGAATAACATCGGAGATCTCTGTCCAGAAGAGCGCAGTCCTGGGAACAGCTAAGATACTGCGCAGGACCCTCAAGCTCCCAGGCCTCTGGTAGAGGACCCGAGCTTGAAGGATAAACCGCCCGCAGGGGCGTGCTGGGTGTTTTTTTTTTATATATATATATTTGTAGGTTGTGTATCCTTGAGGTGTTAATGGGGTTATTGAAAATGTGTATATATACGTATGTATGGATAGATAGAAACATATATGTATATATATTAAAAAAAAAATACACATGACATATAATGTAATTGCAAGGAGGTATTTCTGTAGTCTATTGATACTAGATAGTGGAAAAGGGGTGGGATTAAATAAGCTTATGCTTCTTCCTGCTCCCTTTTGAACATGAATGTTATTTGGAGTTGTGGTTGCTCGTTTTCCTTTTGTTTTGCGTTGTTCATTTGTCTCTTTTAATTCTATTTTGTTGTACTTTTTCAACATGTTCAAAATAAAGATTTAATCAATCAATCAATCAATCAATCAAACTGAGGAGCTGGTGTGGAGGTGGGTTGCAAAGTGGTCTGCAGAGGCTGCAGCAGCTATAAGCTGGTTAAAGCTGCTGTGTGACATTTGCCACCTGGATGCGTGCTGGGTGGAAGTCTGTGTAGGTGTGGTCTGTGTACTTGATTTCGGGGTTGTTGCAGAGTTTAGTTGGGATGCAGGTGAGTTCGTCACCGCTGACAACGATCGTCGCCAGCGTGGTGATTTTGGCGAGACAGTGAGGGAGGTAATTGAAGTTGTTCTTGTGGATGAACAGGGTGACGAGCTGCTCCAGCCTGCATAGACAAACATGAGCATTCAAACCTCAGGACGCTGACACCCTCCCCCGAAACACTCAAGAAGAGCTGCTGTCACAGCTGAAGCCCAGGTGATCTGCCTGGTGATCCACCTGGAAATAGTGACGACATCATCAGTCACCTGTCCATGTCCTGCGGCAGGTCGGTCATGCAGTTGTTGCTGAGGTCCAGCAGCTGCAGGCTCGTCATCCTCAAAGCGCAGATGGGGATCGAGACAAACCTGTTCTCCGCGATGTCCAGGTGGACCAGCTGCTTCAGGCTGCTCAGCTACAGAGAGACGACGCACAGTGACATCATCAGCACAATGTCCAGCAGGGGGCGACGTCTCTGGTTTAAGAAGAACTGATTGGATGGAGTTCTATGAGCCTCCTGCTAACCTGAGGTCTACCTTACAATATAAAGCACCTTGAGGTGACTGTTGTTGTGATTTGGCGCTGTATAAATAAAGCTGAATTGAACTGAACTTGACCTCTGAACACCATCCTGATGGTTCTGAAGGACAGTTCAGCATTTTTGGGGGGCAATAGTAAATTTGACCCCTGATGGCACTTCAGGTGTTCACTTTAATCCCATGCTCAGTTCTGCAGAGTGTCAACCTCTGGGCCTCAAGAATAGAACAATAATCAACGCTGCAGTTCCCCTAATTTCCCACCCGAGGAACCAACAGTGAGTTTGTCCCTCAGGTGCTGCCCAAACAGAAACCGGCCAACGCCTACAAACTCTGACATTCATCTTTCTCTCCTTTGATTAATCTGGACAAAGGAAACCAGCAGAGACGCCACAACGCTGCTCATCTCTTCCTTTAGTTTCAACTACTGAAAAAGAAAATAACTTTTCTTGAAGTACAAAATCTTACTAACTGTTTAACTTCTACCAAATGGTGGAGCCTTAAAAGCACCTAAACAGGCAAACAACATAGTTCATCATCTTAAAGTTTTTGTGACACTGAGCTGCTGCCAGGGACTGATGATGGATGTACAGCTTGACCCTCTCACCTCAAACGGCAGCTCGGACAGGTTGTGGTTTCCCGCGAGCTCGAGTCTCTCCAGTTTCTCACAGTTCCCAAGCTCCGGAGGAACTCGGGACAGTCGGTTGTAGCTGACGTACAGCTCCCTCAGCACTGTCAGTTTACCTTAGAATACAGACGGAGGAATTATTTCGGTATCGTTTCCCATCCTCTCAGGTCGTTCAGACTCGGTTTGTGCATGACTCACCAATCTCGGGCGGCAGCTCAGTGATGGCATTTTTGGGGATGTCCAGAACGGTGAGCTGGGTAAACAGAGCCAGGTAGTCAGGCAGTTGGCGGATCCTCGTTCTCCTCACGTGCCACTCTTTCAGGTAGGTCATCCACTGCAGCTCACGGGGAAAATCCTGCAAATGATTTTTTTTATTCACTCTGGTTTCCTGAGAGAAAGCAAACTACAACACGTTTAAACCACAAACTTTTAACCAACTTACCATCCAGCGTTCTCCCTCCAGCTGGAAGCTCAGTTTGACCTCATCGGGATCCTGCTGGACTTCCTGACACTGCTGCTGGTCTGACTCTAACAGGTATACAACAACGTCAGCAGCAACTACAGCAGAGTTTACTGTAAATTCATGTATTTAAATAAACTGAACGTGAAGAAACATCTGATAGGACACATTAGCTGGCATTAAAATACAGCCTGGCTATAGTTTTGTGTAGTACCAATTTTGTACCACCAGATGGCGCATTGAGTCAGTGTAACATGCACCCGAAAACATTTGAAAGAAGCTCAAAAACTTTTTACATAATGACATTTTAAAAGGTCCTCTCAGAAAACGATGCAGCCCAACCTTCATCCCTTAAACTCTTCCTAAGATGACTAAAATTAGCTAAACTAAACTTAACTCTGTTATTAAACAGTCCAGTGGTGGCTGATTTTGTAGTTTCATACAGTTTTCCATCTGGTGACTGTATCTGATGATTTTATGTCAGTTTTGGTGCCGTACGCCTGCCAGGACGCTGGACGACTCGTGCAGGCCTGTCCACTGTGTTTACCCGTGCACAGCTGAATGTCTGTCAAGGTCGACCTCTCCAGGTAATGATGCAGCAGGTTGAGCTCGGAGGTCTTCAGGGTCTTACAGTAGATGCGATACTGCCACTCCTGGTCGATCCTGCGCACACAGAAATGTTAACCAAGTGTGAGCAGCGCCACGCTGATGTCAGATCAAATTTCAGCTGCGTGGATGTTCCCGTTTATCCTCCAAACTTCTGACCTTTCTGCCGTCTGCAGGCCAGACTTCACTACGCTGCGTTATAAATAGTGCGCTGTGTGTTCACACAGCTGAAATCGGCCATGACTCTCACACTTTATGAGCAACAACAGTCAGCTGGGTCTGACTCAGTCAAGTTCAAATGCTTTATTTACTCAACAGACCATGGATTGGATTTCTCAGATTTAGCATTTAATCTGTTATTAGACTCAATTGGCTTCTGTCAAAATGTAAAAGAACCCACCCACCACTTTAATCACACTCTAGATCTTGTTTTAACATATGGCGTAGAAACTGAACATTTAACAGTGTTTCCTGAAAACCCTCTCCTGTCTGATCATTTCCTGATAACATTTACATTTACAATAATTGATTACACAGCAGTGGAGACTTTATCACAGTAGATGTCTTTCTCAAAGCGCTGTAACTAAGTTTAAGAATATAATCCACCCACTGTTATCATCTTCAATGCCCTGTACCAACACAGAGCAGAGCAGCTATCTGAACGCTACACCAACAGAGGTCGATTATCTTGTTAATAATTTCACCTCCTCACTTCGTACGACTCTGGATACTGTAGCTCCTGTGAAAACTAAGGCCTCTAATCAGAAGTACCTGACTCCGTGGTATAATTCTCAAACACATACCCTAAAGCAGATGACTCGTAATCTGGAGAGGAAATGGCGTGTCACAAATTTAGAGGATCATCATTTAGCCTGGAGAAATAGTTTGCTGCTTTATAAGAAAGCCCTCCGCAAAGCCAGAACATTTTACTATTCATCACTGATTGAAGAAAATAAGAACAACCCCAGGTTTCTCTTCAGCACTGTAGCCAGGCTGACAAACAGTCAGAGCTCTTTTGAGCCAACCATCCCTTTAACGTTAACTAGTAATGACTTCATGAACTTCTTCACAAATAACATTTTTATCATTAGAGGAAAAATTACCAGTAATCATCCCACAGATGTAATATTATCTACAGCTACTCTTAGTACCATTGATGTTAAGTTAGACTCTTTTTCTCCAATTGATCTTTCTGAGTTAACTTCAATAATTACTTCCTCCAAACCATCAACGTGTCTTTTAGACCCCATTCCTACAAAACTGCTCAAAGAAGTCCTGCCATTAATTAATTCTTCGATCTTAAATATGATCAACCTATCTCTAATAATCAGCTATGTACCACAGGCCTTCAAGCTGGCTGTAGTTAAACCTTTACTCAAAAAGCATCTCTAGACCCAGCAGTCTTAGCTAATTATAGGCCAATCTCCAACCTTCCTTTCATATCAAACATCCTTGAAAGAGTAGCTGTCAAACAGCTAACAGATCATCTGCAGAGGAATGGTTTATTTGAAGAGTTTCAGTCAGGTTTCAGAGCTCATCACAGCACAGAAACAGCTTTAGTGAAGGTTACAAATGATCTTCTTATGGCCTCTGACAGTGGACTCATCTCTGTGCTTGTCCTGCTAGACCTCAGTGCAGCGTTTGATACTGTCGACCATAATATCCTATTAGAGCGATTAGAACATGCTGTAGGTATTACAGGTACTGTGCTGCAGTGGTTTGTATCATATCTATCTAATAGACTCCAGTTTGTGCATGTAAATGGAGAGTCCTCTTCACACACTGAGGTTAATTATGGAGTTCCACAGGGTTCAGTGCTAGGACCAATTCTGTTTACATTATACATGCTTCCCTTAGGCAGCATCATTAGAAGACATAGCATACATTTACACTGCTATGCAGATGACACCCAGCTCTATCTGTCCATGAAGCCAGATAACACACACCAATGAGTTAAACTGCAGGAATGTCTTAAAGACATAAAGACCTGGATGGCCGCTAACTTAGGGCTGCTCGATTATGGCAAAAATGATAATCACAATTATTTTCACTGAAATTGAGATCTCGATTATTTGACGATATTTATTTAACCCTTTAAGACCTACCATAGAACCAAGTCCGCCAGAGCTTATATTATTTTTTTTTTACATGCTGTAGTGCCATTTGTGGGAGCATTTCAAGTTGCTATACATCAATACAACTGTTATAGCCCATATTTTAATAATATGTATGCATTAAGTCCATAGTAATTACATAAATTGCAAAAAAGTGCAATAAACTACAAAAAAATTGAAAATCGTTTTTGTTTTTTTTTTACATATATTTCTACTTGGGAAAGTTTAAGAGGTTTATCCCTCAAAACTTTAAATACAAAAAAGTTGCAAAAAATAGTTTACAACAACAGGAAATTTATTTTGAGTGTCTTCATAGTTTTATTTTGGAGATACAGCAATTTTTATATACTGCAGCAAAAACAAAAAAAACAATCCTATGATGCAAATTTGCAAAGAAAACAGCAGGTGCATCAAAATAAACTATTTCCAGCAGTGCAATTCGAGTTCTAAGCATCCCAGAAACTATTCAGAAAAGTCAAACATGACTTATAAAAACACCAGTATAGGCTTTTAAGGACTACAAGTAAAAAACTACATTTTCCGCGAAAATGACGTCACTTCCTGTTTCGGCCAGAAAATGGCGGACATGCGATAGTTCGCGTTGCCGTCTTTTTCAATGTGGGAAGTGTTATGAACAGCTGATCGGATCAGCAAAGCGTGTTTCTGGAATATTATGTTTTTGTTCCTGCAAGCGCTTTTTATGCAATTTTTGCAAAGCTATATGTGGAAGGAAACCGTGACCGAGGTCAAGCTGATGGCATAAGATGTAAGTACAACTCCTCCGGTTTCATATGCAAAAAAAATTATTGCGCTAGCTTACGCGGTTCCGGTTCTACAGGGATTTAAAGGGTTAACAATAACAATGTGTTGAATAATGACTTTAAAAAATAATATAAAATAGTGCAAATACTAATAACAGTGCAAATGTTTGCAATATAAGAAATAAATGAAAAATGTAAACATCTGTGTTTAGTGAACTTTGCAGTGTTGCTCTGTGGTGCAGCTACCCTGTAACAAAGTTTACACACTGTGTCTACTTGATCCACGTCTGACTCTGTGAACCCATAATGTTTCCACACCACTGAAGTTTTTTTTACCTCTCTTTTCAACCAACGGCAGTCACTCTCCTCTCCAAATAACTTCTGCTTAGCTTTCCGAGCTTCCCTTGGGTCCTCTTAATTGTTGTGACACGTGTTCGAAATGCAGAGAGGTGCGCTCGATTTGCCACACGGAGCAGCGCGAGAGTAAAGCTTGAGGGAGGTGCTAATAATCGGCTCAGTCATTTTTAATGATCGTTGAAAGCCCAGATCGTAATCGTGATTAAAATTCGATTAATTGAGCAGCCCTACGCTAACTTTCTGCTTCTTAATTCAGATCAAACTGAGGTTATTGTACTCGGCCCTGAAAAGCTTAGAAATATGGTATCTAAGCAGATTCTTACTCTGGATGGCATTACCTTGGCCTCCAGTAACACTGTGAGGAACCTTGGAGTCATTTTTGACCAGGACATGTCCTTCAACACACATATTAAACAAATATGTAAGACTGCTTTCTTTCATTTGTGCAACATCTCTAAAGTTAGAAATATCCTGTCTCAGAGTGACGCTGAAAAACTAGTTCATGCATTTATTACTTCCAGGCTGGACTACTGTAATTCATTATTATCAGGATGTCCAAAAAACTCCCTGAAAAGCCTTCAGCTAATCCAAAATGCTGCAGCAAGAGTCCTGACAGGGACTAGAAAGAGAGAGCAGATTTCTCCTGTTTTGGCTTCCTGTTAAATCCAGAATTCAAATCCTGCTCCTCACATACAAGGTCTTAAATAATCAGGCCCCATCTTATCTTAATGACCTTGTAGTACCATATCACCCTATTAGAGCACTTCGCTCTCGCTCTGCAGGCCTACTTGTTGTTCCTAGAGTATTTAAAAGTAGAATGGGAGGCAGAGCCTTCAGTTTTCAGGCCCCTCTTCTGTGGAACCAGCTTCCAGTTTGGATTCAGGAGACAGACACTATCTCTACTTTTAAGATTAGGCTTCAAACTTTCCTTTTTGCTAAAGCATATAGTTAGGGCTGGACCAGGTGACCCTGAATCCTCCCTTAGTTATGCTGCAATAGACGTAGGCTGCCGGGGATTCCCCTGATGCATTGAGTTTTTCCTTTCCAGTCACCTTTCTCACTCACTATGTGTTAACAGACCTCTCTGCATTGAATCATATCTGTTATTAACCTCTGTCTCTCTTCCACAGCATGTCTTTATCCTGTCTTCCTTCTCTCACCCCAACCAATCACAGCAGATGGCCCCGCCCCTCCCTGAGCCTGGTTCTGCTGGAGGTTTCTTCCTGTTAAAAGGGAGTTTTTCTTTCCCACTGTCGCCAAAGTGCTGCTCATAGGGGGTCATATGATTGTTGGGTTTTTCTCTTTATCTATGAAGCACCTTGAGGCAACTTTTGTTGTGATTTGGTGCTATATAAATAAAATTGAATTGAATTGGTTCGGTTGAGCAGAGTTTGATTCACAACAGGCTACAAAATCCAACGCTATCATTACATCATCACCTGGAAATCCTGGCATATTTGGATAAAAACACTTATGGGACACAAAGGTGCTGATGTCAGCTTGAACAAAGGCGGGACCTCCACCAGAACGGCACCGCTGGAGATACTGGCTGCTCGATATGTTACCGTAGCGTTAGAAGATCAAATTCTGAGGAAGTCTAACTCTGCTGGCGGAGCTCTGGAGATGGTGAAAAACCAAACTGCACTTCACAAACCTGCAGACTGGGTCCTGACACAGACTCTCAGTAAAGAGCCCGTCATGAACATTAATGAATGACAGTTATGTTTTGACCTGATCGGAGAGTTCTGTCTCATCTATTGCAGCTGTTTGTGAGCCGGTCGTGGTCCAGAACAAACAGCACACCTGACACCTGGCCGGTTTAAGGTGGGCAGGCAGACTTAAAACTACAAATACGGGCCAAATGTTCTTCATCAGCTCTGTGGGTTTTTGCGTCTTACCTGGTGAGGGCGCTCTGCTCGATCCTCTCCTTCTCCTTCTTCTGCCTCTCTCTGTGCTTCTTCACTCGGACCTCCCACATCCCTCTGATCAGAGAGAGATCGTAGACCGGGACGTCCAGCTTCCTCTCCGGACCCATCTCTGCTGCTGAGGAGGAGGAAGAGACCAGGATCATTATCTGAACATATCCGGCTTTAAGTTTAAACAGATTTACCCAGAAAATTTTTCTGTAAAAACCTAAAGCTGACTAATGAGCCACGTTTTCTTCTTTGCCTCTTTCTTCAGCTCATCTCTATGCTGATAACAACATCTGAAAGGTTAAAGAGCATCTCTGAAAAAGGAAGCTGAACATCGCGGGAAAGTGAAGTCTAGAGCATTTACAGAAACTCTCAAACAGGACCCGGCAGTTTAAATATAGACTCTGAAGTAAAACTACTCCGAGTACATCCACACTGAGCTCTTTGTCTGGAGCTCAAGGGTCACGTCTGTTTCTTCTTTGTTAAAAATGATCAGCTATCATTCAACCATGAAAGCTGCAATTAAGTTGTAAACCAGTCTGATCTTTAAATATAAAAGTACTGATGTTTATGAAATGACGCCATCCCGACGACACAGGAGGGAAAATTCTAGAAAGACATCAACAAGTCTGAAAGATGTAAAAAAAACAAAAACAAAAACAAACTGAACCGTTTTTGAGGGAATTTACCTTTTTTAAGTTTAAACGCGCAGTTTGGACTGAACCACCTGAAACCTCTAAACAAAGTGAGACAGGAATGGTTCAGTCTGAGAGACAAAGGGCTCTCCTCCACATGTTCACCACCTCAGAGCTGCTGGTCTGAGTGAAGACACTTTCTGTTCCTGTGTGGATCGTACCGTCTGTAAACGCAGAGCAGCCGAGGCTGAGAAACTAACGTGCTCTTACCTGAGAGTCCTGCTCCAGACCGGCTGTCCGCTCGGTGACCAGCTTGTTTACTGACACACACACACACACACACACACACACACACACACACACACACACACACACACACACACACACACACACAGCTGTGAGCTGATCGTGTGTGTGACTCATCAAGCTATTTTTACCAGCTGAGATATGACTCCTGCTGTGTCACATGACACTTATACATGAGTATTTATGTTTATGTTCATTATAAGCATAAAACCTGCAGTTCCTCTAACGTCCAGCAGAGGCAGCAGAAAGAAACAAACTCTTTGGTCTGTAGATAAACTGGTTAAACTGGCTTAAAGTTTGCATCATTGGGGGCGTGGCCTCTTTGACTGACAGGTGGTAGCTCTCTGCTCAGCTTCACCTGAACTGGACCATGTTTGTGCTGTTACTAATAACACGTCTGCTGTGAGGTCGCTGTACTAACATACCGTCCAACAAGGCGACAGCTTTACTGAGTCAAATTTGAGGATTTTGATTGGATGCTACTGAACACTGATCAGGAAGTATCTGTGTGAGGTCATCATCTCAGCATGTGAACTTTTTAATCTGACAGTGAAAATGTAGTAAAGGAGGGTTCAAACGAACGGGAATGTAAGTATGCCGTAACAAAAGTAAAACTCTGACAGATAATTCTGCTTTATTAAGGGAGGAAGCTGAAGGTAATACATGTTGTGGCTCGTGAAAAAGCAACACTGACAGAAATGTGAAATGATAAAAAAAAGATGTATTCCCGCAGTGCCTTTCAATTCAGTTCAATTTTATTTATATAGCTCCAAATCACAACAGCAGTCGCCTCAAGGTGCTTTATATTGTACAGTAGACCCTACAATAATAGATACAGAGAAAAACCCAACAGTCATATGACCCCCTATGAGCAGCACTTTGGCGACAGTGGGAAGGAAAAACTCCCTTTTAACAGGAAGAAACCTCCAACAGATCCAGGCTCAGGGAGGGCGGGGCCATCTGTTGCGACCGGTTGGGGTGAGAGAAGGAAGACGGGATAAAGACTAGGGATGGGTACCGGTATGGCACCGGTTCTGGCATAAACAGTAGTAACCAGACCGAAAAGCAGCGCACATTTCGGTGCTTTTTTCCCCCCCTGAGATGTCATACACTTTGGATTCTAGCCAATCATTTTACGTTTCCGAGGATAGTAGGCGGGCCCAGGTACGTACGTTCTTTTAGAGCAGAGCTACAGATTAAAAATGCCCAAGGCGAAGCGGTCAAAGTCTGGCTGTACTTCACAGCAAAAGATGCAAACTCAGCAGCCTGCAACAAGTGCTTTAAGCTGATACTGTGATACTGTCAAAGGAGGTAGCACCTCGAATCCGATGAAACACCTGGTGACGCATAGCGTTTTGTTAAAAGCCAAGAAATGCGCCGTACTTGATAGCTTGCTGCGAGACCTCACACCGAGCACATCTACTGCGGGTGTGGTGCCTGTTATCGGACCCGGAGTTAGCAACATCCCCCAAAAACCCGAAGAGGAGAGTCCTGGCCCCTAGCCCTGCCAGTGTAGCAGAAATGATGAGGATGATGATGCAGCAGCAGCCGTTCTTCTCTGCGTGAGGAGCTTCATGTTGTTCGTGTGTAATTTACATTGAGTAGGCTAACCACGTTATTACATTAATGCATGTAAGGTGAACTAGCAAACACCGTTGTAGTTACATGCGGCTGTCTTCTTGTTTGATGGCAGATACTCCCTTCACCCGGGCCAAAAAGGCTAAAATGACCAAAGAAAAAGTGGAAAACAGCTAAACATGAGAGGTTTTTGGACAAAGTTTGTGTTTTTTCCATTGTTTAAGCACTGCTTCCAGCCAAGAGTGATACCATATATGCCCCATAGCTGCAGAAAAGGCTAACATTGTTATCTTTTTACAAAAAAACAGCTAAACATGAGAGGTTTTTGGACCAATTTTGTGTTCTCCATTCTTCAAGCACCGGTTTGAGCACCGTTTCAAAAGTACCGGTTTGGTACTGGTATCGGATAAAACCTAAACGATACCCATCCCTAATAAAGACATGCTGTGGAAGACGGACAGAGATTAATAACAAGCATGATCCAGTGCAGAGAGGTCTGTTAACACATAGTGAGTGAGAAAGGTGACTGGAAAGGAAAAACTCAATGCATCATGGGAATCCCCCGGCAGCCTACGTCTATTGCAGCATAACTAAGGGAGGATTCAGGGTCACCTGGTCCAGCCCTAACTATATGCTTTAGCAAAAAGGAAAGTTTGAAGCCTAATCTTGAAAGTAGAGATAGTGTCTGTCTCCTGAATCCAAACTGGATTCAACAAGTAAGCCTGCAGTGTGAGAGCGAAGTGCTCTAATAGGGTGATATGGTACTACAAGGTCATTAAGATAAGATGGGGCCTGATTATTTAAGACCTTGTATGTGAGGAGCAGGATTTTGGATTCTGGATTTAACAGGAAGCCAATGAAGGGAAGCCAAAACAGGAGAAATCTGCTCTCTCTTTCTAGTCCCTGTCAGGACTCTTGCTCTTGCATGTAACAGAGGCCACACATAATAGAGGACCTACTGATCTCCAAGGGCCTGAGCATTTCAAAGGTTACTGTGTCTGATGTGGGCGTGTCTGATCATTACTGTGTTTTCTTTGAAAGGAAAATCTTAGCCCACATAAATATATCAACAACAGTGATCACAAAACGGTGTATAACTGAACACAGTAGTAGTTTTTAACCAGGTCTTCCCATTAACACCTGACCTGTCCAGAGGGTCAGTCAATGAGCTCGTCAATAGCTTCAATGCTAAAATGTTAAATGTAATGGACACTATTGCTCCCATTAAGGTGAAGGTTATCTCTGGAAGGAAAAAGTCTCCATGGAGAAACTCCACACTGGTGAAAAACGAAAAAAGAGAGTGTAGGAAAGCTGAGCGCAGATGGAGAAAAACAAACCTCCAGGTTCATTATGACATCTATAAAGAGAAACTTCACAATTATAATTTACGAGGAAATTACAGCCAATCTTACACTGACAAGATGCATCAACATAAGCAGAAAGAGCTCTCGACGAGGATGGGATTCGAACCCACGCGTGCACAGCACAATGGATTAGCAGTCCATCGCCTTAACCTCTCGGCCACCTCACCTGCCGCACACCGCACTTTGCCAGTAGCATTGGGAATTGACGAGGGATAATGTGTGAGCTGATCGCTGGTGTATGGACGCAGGGAGATTGACTCCAGATCCCCGACGAGGGGCTGCGTAACACTTTTTACAGGACGCACTCGATGACGCAGACTGGGGCATGTTCAGGAACAGCTCCGATGATGATGTCAACGTGTTTACGGAAGCGGTTGTGGGATTCATCGGGAAACTAGCGGATGATACCGTGGAGACAAAGACTATCACAACGTTTCCCAACCAGAAGCCGTGGGTGGATAAAACCATCCGCGACGCTCTGAGATCCCGCACCGCTGCCTACAACACGGGACTCATGACGGGGGACATGGACCCGTACAAAGCCGCGTCATATAACGTGCGGAGGGCGGTGAAAGAGGCGAAGCAGCGCTACGGGAGGAAACTAGAGTCACAACTCCAACAGAGTGACTCTAGGAGCCTGTGGCGGGGACTAAGGACAATAACGGACTATAAAGCACCAACAACCGGTATGACGAACGCGGCCGTGACTCTGGCAGACGAGCTGAACACTTTCTATGCTCGCTTCGAGGCTGCAGCTAAGGACTCCAACGATGCTAGTGTTAGCGGCGCTAACGGCTGCAGACAGGAAGATACTGCCAGCACCGGAAACGTGCTCGTCATCTCCGAGCATGAAGTAAGGAGAGCCTTCAAGAGAGTGAACACCAGGAAAGCAGCAGGCCCAGACGGCATCCCAGGTCGTATCCTAAGAGACTGCGCATACCAGCTAGCTCCTGTGTTCACTGAGATATTCAACATCTCTTTATCTCAGTCGGTGATCCCCACATGCTTCAAAGAGTCCATCATTGTTCCTGTCCCGAAGAAACCCCACCCTGCTTCTCTCAATGACTATCGCCCTGTAGCCCTCACCTCAGTAGTGATGAAGTGCTTTGAACGCCTGGTCAGAGACTTCATCATTTCTTCACTACCAGACACACTGGACCCACTACAGTTCGCTTACCGTCCAAATCGTTCCACAGACGATGCCATCTCTCATCTCCTCCACACATCACTCACTCACTTGGACACTAGAAGGGGGAATTATGTTAAAATGCTCTTCATAGACTACAGCTCTGCATTTAACACCATAATTCCCTCCACACTCACCACCAAGCTGGAGCATCTGGGACTCAGCTCATCTATGTGTCTGTGGATCTCCAACTTCCTAACTGGCAGACCACAGGCAGTAAGGATGGGCGGACATGTCTCAGCCTCCACCACTCTCAGCACTGGAGCCCCCCAGGGGTGTGTTCTGAGCCCCCTGCTGTACTCTTTGTACACATATGACTGTGTGGCCACTACCAGCTCCACCACCATCATCAAGTTTGCTGACGACACCGTCGTGGTGGGCCTGATCTCTGATAACAACGAGACGGCCTACCTGAAGGAGATTAGGAATCTGGAGAACTGGTGCCAGAGGAACAACCTCCTTCTAAACGTCAGTAAGACAAAGGAGTTGATAGTGGACTTCAGCACTAAGCAGGGAGGAACTACCAGACCCCTGTCATCAACGAGTGCCCAGTGGAGAGAGTGGACAGCTTCAAATACCTCGGAGTTCACATCACGCAGGACCTGTCATGGTCCTGTCACATCAACACCGTGGTGAAAAAGGCCCGTCAGCGTCTCTACCACCTCAGACGCTTGAGAGACTTCCAACTGCCCTCCAAGGTGCTCAGGAACTTTTACTCGTGCACCATAGAGAGCATCCTGACGGGAAACATCTTAACCTGGTTCGGGAACAGCACCATGCAGGACAGACGAGCTCTACAGAGGGTTGTGCGGTCAGCTGAGCGCACCATCCGCTCCGAGCTCCCTGACCTGCACTCAATCTACAGCAGGCGGTGCTGGACCAAGGCCAGGAAGATCGTGAAGGACCTCAGCCATCCCAACAACAGACTGTTCTCTCTGTTGAGGTCAGGAAAGCGATTCCGCTCCCTGAAGACCAACACAGAGAGACTGAGGAGGAGCTTCTTCCCGCAGGCGATACGGTCTCTCAATCACACCACAGTACTGACCCACACATACAGTTCTTAACACACTGGACATTCTGGACATTGTTTTCACTTCATTACTTAAATCACGCTGCTGTTATTGTGTATATATTTATTTATATTTTTCATACATTCTTATAGTTCTATATTGTGTATTTTGTTGTACAGTTATTTTATTTTCAACTTTAATTTATATATTTTATCTTATTCTCCCAGTTAAATTTACCCTTCATTCTAATTTGTTGTACAGTTATTTCATTTTTAACCTTAATTTATATCTCTCGACGAGGATGGATTCGAACCCACGCGTGCACAGCACAATGGATTAGCAGTCCATCGCCTTACCTCTCGGCCACCTCATCTGCCGCACATCGCTCTTTGCCAGTAGCATTGGGAATTGACGAGGGATAATGTGTGAGCTGATCGCTGGTGTATGGACGCAGGGAGATTGACTCCAGATCCCCGACGAGGGGCTGCGTAAACTTTGGTAGAAGCCTGGAGTGATGCTGGCTTCTTCTTTGAGCCTGTTCTTCTTGGGGGTTGCCAGAGTGGATCGTCTGCCTCCATCTCACCCTGCCCCTAGCATTCTCCTCTGTCACACCAACCCTCTGCATGTCCTACTTGGCTACGTCTATGAACGTTGTCTTTGGTCTTTCTCTTATTCTCCTGCCCAGCAGCTCCGTATTTAACACCCTTTTCCCAGTATATCTTATATCCCTCCTCTGCACATGTGCAAATCACCTCAGCCTTGCTGGCCTAACGTCGTCTGCAAACGGCTCAACCCCAGCTGTCCCTCGCACATGGTCATTTCGCATCTGTTCCATCCTGGACACTCCCAAGCAAAAGCTTATCATCTTCAACTCTGCAGACTCCATCTGTGCCACACATCAGAGCAGCTCTCACTACCATCTTCTAAAGCTTGCCTTTCGCACTTGCTGCTATCCTTGTGTGACAAATCACCCCTGAATTTGCTCTCCACCCACACCCAATGGATTGGCTACACATTTGGCTTTGGGTCTCCTCGCGGATGTGCAAAAGTGTCCTGGAGAATGCGGGTATCGATCCCGCTGCCTCTCACATGCAAAGCGAGCGCTCTACCATTTGAGCTAATTCCCCATTGAGGGTTGAGCGCTGCAGCTTCATCGTGCCATACGGAGCCTCAGCTCAGGTGGAACTAATCACAACACCCCCCTTTCAATGTTTTCTGGGCATGTCAACTACAACAAGACCCTTTGGTGCAATCGTAACTCACACGAGACATTTCCGAGCGATTCAAGTCTGGGCCCTACGCAGTACGCCAGGAGAGTGTCACTGGAAGCCCCTTTCAGCTGCTTCTGGAGAAAAGAGATGTCAGACTGGGCCGGGGGACTCTTTGCTGCCATCGGCCAGTATTGTGAGGGTAAGAGGGGAGACAATCACTTCATATGGTCAAAGATTGATGAGGTTTGAAGCCAGCGTTAACATGGTAGTACCTGAAAGGTAGTGAGCGGAGAAGTGCAAATAAACCTGGGGTGTACAACATCAGGCCTCGAGGGCCGGTGTCCTGCAGGTTTTAGGTAGAACCCTGGGTCAACACACCTGAATCAAATGATTAGTTCATTACCAGGCCTCTGGAGAACTTCAAGAAATGTTGAGGAGGTAATTTAGCCATTTGAATCCCCTATGATGGATCAAGAATACATCTGAAACCTGCAGGACACCGGCCCTCGAGGCCTGGAGTTCGACACCTGTGAAATAAAGACTTGCCAAAGGAAGCCACATGCATTCAATTGGGACACTGACTAGCAAAGTGTCAAATGGAGAATTCGGGTGTCGATCCCGCTACCTCTCGCATGCTAAGCGAGCGCTCTACCATTTGAGCTAACTCCCCTGTGCCACATGTCTTACTTATTACAGGCTACACTTTGTCCATACTTGTTGTATGATCAAAATAGGGAAGGGGCACAAATCCTGAAATCTGCAAAGCGCCCAGGAGGTGGCTGAGAGACTAAGGCGGCTCGCTGACAATCCACTGTCATGCTAACGTGACTGAATGCCATCAGCCTTAGAGACAGACTGAGGAGACTGGACATCCAAGGGACTGTGGACTAGAGCCACTGCTAATTCACATTGAATGAAGCCAACTGAGGGAGGTGGTTCTAATCAATATGCTTACCGACCTCCTCCCCTTGGTTTTCAGTGTAGGGCAAGTGGGCCATTAGGAATGTTGCTATTCTGGAAGCAGAACGTCTTTCTGCTACTGTATTAGCAGACCATTGTCTTTAACATGACCTGTGCAACAAGACCACATGGTGAACTAAAGTGAAGACTGAGCCAAAGAAGAGCATTGCATCATGCCTGCTTTGGCAGCCAATCTTACACTGACAAGATGCATCAACATAAGCAGAAAGAGCTCTCGACGAGGATGGGATTCGAACCCACGCGTGCACAGCACAATGGATTAGCAGTCCATCGCCTTAACCTCTCGGCCACCTCATCTGCCGCACACCGCTCTTTGCCAGTAGCATTGGGAATTGACGAGGGATAATGTGTGAGCTGATCGCTGGTGTATGGACGCAGGGAGATTGACTCCAGATCCCCGACGAGGGGCTGCGTAACACTTTGGTAGAAGCCTGGAGTGATGCTGGCTTCTTCTTTGAGCCTGTTCTTCTTGGGGGTTGCCAGAGTGGATCGTCTGCCTCCATCTCACCCTGCCCCTAGCATTCTCCTCTGTCACACCAACCCTCTGCATGTCCTACTTGGCTACGTCTATGAATGTTGTCTTTGGTCTTTCTCTTATTCTCCTGCCCAGCAGCTCCGTATTTAACACCCTTTTCCCAGTATATCTTATATCCCTCCTCTGCACATGTGCAAATCACCTCAGCCTTGCTGGCCTAACGTCGTCTGCAAACGGCTCAACCCCAGCTGTCCCTCGCACATGGTCATTTCGCATCTGTTCCATCCTGGACACTCCCAAGCAAAAGCTTATCATCTTCAACTCTGCAGACTCCATCTGTGCCACACATCAGAGCAGCTCTCACTACCATCTTCTAAAGCTTGCCTTTCGCACTTGCTGCTATCCTTGTGTGACAAATCACCCCTGAATTTGCTCTCCACCCACACCCAATGGATTGGCTACACATTTGGCTTTGGGTCTCCTCGCGGATGTGCAAAAGTGTCCTGGAGAATGCGGGTATCGATCCCGCTGCCTCTCACATGCAAAGCGAGCGCTCTACCATTTGAGCTAATTCCCCATTGAGGGTTGAGCGCTGCAGCTTCATCGTGCCATACGGAGCCTCAGCTCAGGTGGAACTAATCACAACACCCCCCTTTCAATGTTTTCTGGGCATGTCAACTACAACAAGACCCTTTGGTGCAATCGTAACTCACACGAGACATTTCCGAGCGATTCAAGTCTGGGCCCTACGCAGTACGCCAGGAGAGTGTCACTGGAAGCCCCTTTCAGCTGCTTCTGGAGAAAAGAGATGTCAGACTGGGCCGGGGGACTCTTTGCTGCCATCGGCCAGTATTGTGAGGGTAAGAGGGGAGACAATCACTTCATATGGTCAAAGATTGATGAGGTTTGAAGCCAGCGTTAACATGGTAGTACCTGAAAGGTAGTGAGCGGAGAAGTGCAAATAAACCTGGGGTGTACAACATCAGGCCTCGAGGGCCGGTGTCCTGCAGGTTTTAGGTATAACCCTGGGTCAACACACCTGAATCAAATGATTAGTTCATTACCAGGCCTCTGGAGAACTTCAAGACATGTTGAGGAGGTAATTTAGCCATTTGAATCCCCTATGATGGATCAAGAATACATCTGAAACCTGCAGGACACCGGCCCTCGAGGCCTGGAGTTCGACACCTGTGAAATAAAGATTTGCCAAAGGAAGCCACATGCATTCAATTGGGACACTGACTAGCAAAGTGTCAAATGGAGAATGCGGGCGTCGATCCCGCTACCTCTCGCATGCTAAGCGAGCGCTCTACCATTTGAGCTAACTCCCCTGTGCCACATGTCTTACTTATTACAGGCTACACTTTGTCCGTACTTGTTGTATGATCAAAATAGGGAAGGGGCACAAATCCTGAAATCTGCAAAGCGCCCAGGAGGTGGCTGAGAGACTAAGGCGGCTCGCTGACAATCCACTGTCATGCTAACGTGACTGAATGCCATCAGCCTTAGAGACAGACTGAGGAGACTGGACATCCACGGGACAGTGGACTAGAGCCACTGCTAATTCACATTGAATGAAGCCAACTGAGGGAGGTGGTTCTAATCAATATGCTTACCGACCTCCTCCCCTTGGTTTTCAGTGTAGGGCAAGTGGGCCATTAGGAATGTTGCTATTCTGGAAGCAGAACGTCTTTCTGCTACTGTATTAGCAGACCATTCTCTTTAACATGACCTGTGCAACAAGACCACATGGTGAACTAAAGTGAAGACTGAGCCAAAGAAGAGCATTGCATCATGCCTGCTTTGGCAGCCAATCTTACACTGACAAGATGCATCAACATAAGCAGAAAGAGCTCTCGACGAGGATGGGATTCGAACCCACGCGTGCACAGCACAATGGATTAGCAGTCCATCGCCTTAACCTCTCGGCCACCTCATCTGCCGCACACCGCTCTTTGCCAGTAGCATTGGGAATTGACGAGGGATAATGTGTGAGCTGATCGCTGGTGTATGGACGCAGGGAGATTGACTCCAGATCCCCGACGAGGGGCTGCGTAACACTTTGGTAGAAGCCTGGAGTGATGCTGGCTTCTTCTTTGAGCCTGTTCTTCTTGGGGGTTGCCAGAGTGGATCGTCTGCCTCCATCTCACCCTGCCCCTAGCATTCTCCTCTGTCACACCAACCCTCTGCATGTCCTACTTGGCTACGTCTATGAACTTTGTCTTTGGTCTTTCTCTTATTCTCCTGCCCAGCAGCTCCGTATTTAACACCCTTTTCCCAGTATATCTTATATCCCTCCTCTGCACATGTGCAAATCACCTCAGCCTTGCTGGCCTAACGTCGTCTGCAAACGGCTCAACCCCAGCTGTCCCTCGCACATGGTCATTTCGCATCTGTTCCATCCTGGACACTCCCAAGCAAAAGCTTATCATCTTCAACTCTGCAGACTCCATCTGTGCCACACATCAGAGCAGCTCTCACTACCATCTTCTAAAGCTTGCCTTTCGCACTTGCTGCTATCCTTGTGTGACAAATCACCCCTGAATTTGCTCTCCACCCACACCCAATGGATTGGCTACACATTTGGCTTTGGGTCTCCTCGCGGATGTGCAAAAGTGTCCTGGAGAATGCGGGTATCGATCCCGCTGCCTCTCACATGCAAAGCGAGCGCTCTACCATTTGAGCTAATTCCCCATTGAGGGTTGAGCGCTGCAGCTTCATCGTGCCATACGGAGCCTCAGCTCAGGTGGAACTAATCACAACACCCCCCTTTCAATGTTTTCTGGGCATGTCAACTACAACAAGACCCTTTGGTGCAATCGTAACTCACACGAGACATTTCCGAGCGATTCAAGTCTGGGCCCTACGCAGTACGCCAGGAGAGTGTCACTGGAAGCCCCTTTCAGCTGCTTCTGGAGAAAAGAGATGTCAGACTGGGCCGGGGGACTCTTTGCTGCCATCGGCCAGTATTGTGAGGGTAAGAGGGGAGACAATCACTTCATATGGTCAAAGATTGATGAGGTTTGAAGCCAGCGTTAACATGGTAGTACCTGAAAGGTAGTGAGCGGAGAAGTGCAAATAAACCTGGGGTGTACAACATCAGGCCTCGAGGGCCGGTGTCCTGCAGGTTTTAGGTATAACCCTGGGTCAACACACCTGAATCAAATGATTAGTTCATTACCAGGCCTCTGGAGAACTTCAAGACATGTTGAGGAGGTAATTTAGCCATTTGAATCCCCTATGATGGATCAAGAATACATCTGAAACCTGCAGGACACCGGCCCTCGAGGCCTGGAGTTCGACACCTGTGAAATAAAGATTTGCCAAAGGAAGCCACATGCATTCAATTGGGACACTGACTAGCAAAGTGTCAAATGGAGAATGCGGGCGTCGATCCCGCTACCTCTCGCATGCTAAGCGAGCGCTCTACCATTTGAGCTAACTCCCCTGTGCCACATGTCTTACTTATTACAGGCTACACTTTGTCCATACTTGTTGTATGATCAAAATAGGGAAGGGGCACAAATCCTGAAATCTGCAAAGCACCCAGGAGGTGGCTGAGAGACTAAGGTGGCTCGCTGACAATCCACTGTGTTTTCTGTTAGCGTCTGAAACTGAAGTTGATCTAAGAATATGTCCTGTTCCTCTGAGGTTTGAGCACATTCTGATTTATACAATTTATCATAAAATTCTCTAAAGCTGTCATTAATTTCCAATGGATCTACTGTTATATTCCCTGAAGAGGTCTTTATACTATTAATTGCTCTTTCACTCTGCATTTTCTTAATTCTCCATGCCAAAAGTCTACCTGCTTTCTCTCCTTGGTCATAATAATATTGCTTCAGCCACATTAGACTTTTTGCTGCTGCATCAGATGATAATTTATTATATTCAGTTCTCAGATGTAGCAACTCACTTTGTTTTGTTGAGTCGTAACTAACGTTTAAGTCCAATTCCAAAGATTTAATCTGTTTATCCAGGGTTTCCATTCGCTTTCTTTGCTGTTTATTCTTTGTACTCGTAAAGCTAAGAATTTCACCTCTAATATATGCTTTGAATCCTTCCCATCTCCCTAAGGCACAAGTTTGATCTGTATTTAACTCAAAGTAATTTTCTGTTTTCTCCTCTATAAATTTAACAAATTCAGGATTCTGCAGCCATTTTGTTTGAAGCCGCCAGTGAGGGGGGTTATGGATAAACTTTCCTAGATGGATACTCAGTGAGTGAGCTGCATGATCACTGATCACTATGCTGACACTGTTTGATCCTTGATAAACGTTCTCTTGAGACAAGAAAGTAATCTATACGTGAGCGGGATTTATGTATACTTGAATGACAGGAGAATCTAGTCCTCTAGTTTGTGCTTTATATGTATCTGAACCTGTTGAGCGATCTATACTCGGATTGAGAGTACAGTTAAAGTCTCCTCCAAGCATATACAGTCCTTGCAAAGCAGATAAAGTAAGAAACAGATCTTCAATAAATTTGGGCTTATTTTCATTTTGGCCATTGAGACTCACCAAGTTTAAAGTAATAGAAAGGATGGTACCCTGAGTGAGTACGTACCTACCAGCAGGGTCTTTTATTATTTTCGTCATTTGGGATGGTATGCTTCTATGAATCAAAATAATTACACCTCTCGCATAGTTATTGTATGATGCGTGGATCACCTGGCCAGGCCATCTGTTCCTCACAGACTTTAGTTCACAGTCTGTCAGATGTGTTTCTTGAAGAAAAACTATTTTTGATTTCAATTGCTTGATCCTGCTTATAACCTGTTTCAGTTTGATCAGTTTCCTGAGACCCCGGACATTCCACCTAGTGACTTTTATGTCAGAGATATTGCGGGTGTTTAGTTGGTCCATACTTGGAGTTTTCATTCTGTAATATTAAGATAACAACACGTGATGCTGATGTCAAGTAAACAAAAGTGACAAGTAAACTTTGAATAAAATAAAATAGAGAAATAAATAGAGAAAAAAAAAACCTGGCATTGACCCATAACACTTAAAGTCCCCCCCTCCCTTACTCAGAGTAGTAAACTAGGGGCTGTGCTATTCCACTACAAAGGGGAATAGCTGAACTACAAGAACCCAACCCAACTAAAGCAACAGTGGTGTCCGTCAACCATGCACACACCATATTCAAACATAACATAAACATAACAAACCCATATGTGTTAACATATCAGACTAGCCACTAAATTAGAATAATTCCATGGCAGTGTCCTTTTTGTAACTTACAGAATCCCACTTGAAAGGATAAAAGTTAAACCAAAGTAGGTAACATTGTTGTGTTCAAGAGGGAGAAAGAGAGAAAAAAGAAAAACAAACAAAAAATTACGTTTGTAGTGGCGTTATTAAAACGTAATGGAAGAAGCTCTAAAAAAGAAAAAAAAGCTTCCTGTGTCCAATAACATGGCAAGTCAATGAGTAGCAAAAAGCCAAATATTATAACTGAGTGAAAATACAGATTTTTACAGCTCGTCTATTAGTTATGAGCAGCTGATTCTGCAGTTCAGGGAGTGAAACGCTCACCGCTACAGTTAGTCCTGTCCAGTGTGTCTACGGTGGAAATCCTTGGCCTCCTTTGGAGATGAAAACAGGCGTATCTTCCCATCGTGGAGGATCCTCATCTTGCATGGATTATATTGAAAACCGCGGAACACTCCTTCGTCGGCAAACACTTTTCTGATCGCGTTGAACTCGGTTCGCTGCCGGATGGTCTCAGCTGAGAAATCTTGGGCAAAAAAGAGTTTGTTTCCGTCGTGCTCGATGTTACTGTGTTTTGTGGAGCGGAAAACAAACTCCCGATCTTGGAAGTTCAGGAATCGGATAAGGACAGCTCTGTGTTGGTTTGGCTTTGGAGGTGCTAGGATGCGGTGAGCCCTCTCAATAACGAACGATCTGTCTGTCTCAAGCCAGCGCGGTAACATCTCCCTTATAAACTCCAGCAGTGGCCGCTGACCCTCGGCGCCCTCCCGGAGGCCAAATAGCCGCAGGTTCTTCCTTCGGCCCCGGTTCTCCAGGTCATCGGTTTTTGCCTCCAGGTAGGATATCCGCTTCATGGCACTGCTGAGATCGGCCACGCTCTTTCCCAGGAGCTCCTCTGCCGACATTATTCTATTTTCAGCTTCCGCCAGTCGTGTAGCATTTGCAGCAACATTTTGCTTTACCTCCGTCATGTTTGTCTCCAAAGCAGCAACTGGCTTCGTCATTTCGCCCATATGGTTATCTATGCTGTCCAGTTTAGTTCCGAATACACTAAACTCGGAGCACAATGACCGAAGTTCAGCTAACACCGTGCTAAGGTCACCCATGCTACTAGTGCTAGCAGCTCCCTCGCTGTTTTCAGGCGTTGCCAAAATATCGGTTTTAACTGGTTTTTGGGAACCGCGTTTTCGGGTGAAAATATCACAGTCCTTGAGATTAGTCGTTTTTGACATTTTCCAATAGCAATTAAGTTTCTAGTTTTGGGTTGTTCTGGGTTGTTTATGCAGGTTACATGGAGCAACCACTTTATGCTGCCATCTTGATCCGCGCCTCCATAGCGCCCCCCATGCACCTCATTTTACTGTGTACAGTGACAATAACCCGCTAACATACGTCATGAAGTCAGCGAAACTTAATGCAGCTGGACACCGCTGGGTGGCGGAGCTGGCAGATTATCGGTTCACTCTTAAGTACAGGCCAGGGGCAGCGAATCGAGATGCAGATTACTTATCAAGAAGAGGAAAGCCCATTAAAGCCATCATGCAGGAATGCACAGAGGAATGTCAGCAGGATGCCATTGAATGTGTTGGGAAAGCTGTCACCTGTAATGTCAACGCACTTCCAGAGGGATGCATCATCTCAGAACCATCCATCCGCTTCCGCTTCAGGGTCACGGGGGGCACTGGAGCCTATCCCATCTGTCATAGGGCGAGAGGCGGGGTACACCCTGGACAGGTCACCAGTCTGTCACAGGGCCAACACACAGGTACAGACAACCATTTGCACTCACATTCACTCGCACCTAATGGCAATTTGGATTTTTGCAATTAACCTATCACCACAAGCTGCATGTCTTTGGACAGTGGGAGGAAGCCGGAGTCCCCAGAGGGAACCCACACAAACACGGGGAGAACATGCAAACTCCACGCAGAAGGACCCCGGCCTGATGTTGGAATTGAACTCAGGACCTTCTTGCTGTGCGGCAACAGTGCTAAGCACCGTGCCATCTCAGAACCAATTCAGCCATTTGCAGTTGACGACATCAGAGAAGCCCAGGATGCAGACATAGCCATAAACCGAGTTTTGTCCCTGAAAAGAACACACTACCTGAAGCATAAAGAAAAGATGGCGGCGAGTGAGGCAGTTAGGTACCTTCTTCTTCATTTGCAGATTGATGGAGATGGCATTCTGAGGCATGAGACCACAAGGAGAATGCAGTTAGTTGTTCCTGACTCATTAAAGCCCATGGTCTATAAACATCTACATGGGGAGATGGGACATTTAGGAGCAGACAGGATGGTTGCTCTCACCAGGGAGCGCTTCTTCTGGCCTAAAATGAGGCAGGAAATGGAGCACTATGCCACTCAGGTGTGTCGCTGTATAAAGAAGAAGAAGCCTAACAGAATAACCAGAACACCAATTCAGAACATTGAAACCTCTGCGCCGTTTGAGATGATATCCATTGACTATCTGCATTTGGACAAGTGCACAGGAGGTGAAGAATACATACTTGTAGTTGTGGATCATTTCACCAAATATGCCCAGGCATATGCGACAAAGGACAAGTCTGGGAAGTAAGCTCTTTGATGACTTTATCATGCGCTTCGGTTTCCCATCCAAAATACACCAAGACCAGGGGAAAGAATTTGAGAACAATCTTTTCCGCAAGCTTCAAGGCTACTGCGGTATCAGCCATTCTCGTACCTCCCCGTATCACCCACAGGCCAATCCTGCAGAGCGCTTCAATAGGACCCTCCTAGGTATGCTCCGGACACTTGATGAATCTCAGAAGTCAAGATGGAAAGACCATTTGAACAAAGTAGTTCATGCCTACAACTCGACTGTGCACGAAGCAACAGGATTCTCTCCATTCTTCCTTCTCTTTGGCCGTGAACCAACCTTGCCTATCGACCTGCTCGTCCCAAAAAGAGAAGAAGAGAAGAGTCAATCACACATTGGCTATGCAGAGAAATGGAGAGGAGTTATGCAAGAGGTCTACGCAATTGCGAGGCAGAACATGAGAAAGATTGCAAGAAGGGGACAGAAAAACTACAATCAACGTGCATGGAGCTCTGTGCTTCAGCCAGGTGACCATGTCTTGGTGAGAAATCTCACACCCAGAGGAGGTCCTGGGAAACTGCGCAGCTATTGGGAGGATATGATTCATGTCATCACCGAAAGGAAAGGTCCTGATAGTCCAGTGTATGTGGTTGAGCCATTGCAGGGGACAGGAAGAAGACGAGTGTTACACCGTAACCTACTGTTGCCGTGTCCTTACCTGGTTGACGAGTCTGGGGTGTGTGAAAGCAGCCTGAAAGAGAAAAGCCATGGAAACAAACAGAGACAGTCAGCAAGAAGACATCATCATCACCCGATACTGACCAAACAGGCACAGGCAGTTCTAGTGAAGATGACTGTCACATGTGGACAGCACTCAGATATGCCGATCCACCCGTCAACCCAGAAACAGAGGATTTCTGCCCCCGGAGTGACGCACTCGGAGAGAAGTCTGAGCCTGCTTTCAGAGCAGAGGGGCATCCTGAAGAGGAACAGGTGGAGGAGAGACGCAGTTTGGAGGAGGAGGTTGAAGCTCCAGCTGTTGGGCCCGAGAGTGAGCAGAGTGATGCTGAGACATGGAGGCACAAGCCAAAGAGAATGAGACAGCCCCGGTGTGTCTACACATATGAAAAACTAGGCTAGCCAACCGTCCAGCAATGGAGCACGTGCCCTGTCAGTGTGAACATCCATCCATCCATCATTCCTCTGTCCCACCATCATTCATGTATCCTTTACAGTATCAATAGATATAACAGAAAAACACAGAGTCAACTTCACAAGAGAGTTTAATCTAAGCGTAACATTACAGTTGCAGTTCATGTTGATGTGGTATTGACACACAGGTAAAAGAGAAACAGGTACTCTGAGCATTATTACTATAATAAATAGAGGGAAGGTTTATCATTCTAGCGTCAAAGAGTTAAGACAGTAGTGGGTACAATACGGGTTTAATGAACTCATGGTTTTGAAGTGTGTAATCACATGATGTTGGGGTGTAAATGGTATTCTCCTTGTCCCACTGCGAAGATTCGGCGGGCCCACCAATACTTCGAGGGATAACCCACCCTTCAGTACAAAAGGACTATGAACATTTAGTTTTGTATCGTGACCATGAGAGACTTGTCCTGAGATACTAAGAGATGGTATAGCCTCTCACCCAGGAATGTGTAATATGTGTGGAAATACTTGTTTGCTCGCTCATCTTCGGTTAAATGTTCTATTTTTGGTAAAATGTCAAAGATTAGAAAGAAAATGTGTGGCAACATTTTTCTTTTGTGGGGGAGGGTGTTGCGCTCTAAAAGTAGTTATAAAACTTACATTTTTCTGAATCGTTGGGAAAATCTTTAAAGACTATTCTTATTTAATTGTGTTTTGTTTTTGGACACATTTCTAGTTAACTTTTGTAGTTTACTGGCTCCAGGAGGTCAGAGTTCAGACGTGTGATGTCATCAGTAAGTGCAGAAGAAAAAACAGTGTCTGAGACGTGAGAGAGCGATGTTTTGCTGATGATAGGCTATGCTGCCTGTAAACTCCAAACCTGAACTGAGGAGAATAAAGTTGCAAAAAACAGGAGAGTGGAGTCATGTCTCTCTGAGGGTGCAACACAGGCATGCACTCAAAGACTAACCCTAAACTGGAAGACTGACGTGGAGTCTCACGCAGTGATCCCGCGCCGGTGGAGGCTTCACCACACCATTAAGTAGCTCCCTCCGCTGACGCTGATCCGCTGCAGGTGTGTGGCATCCTCCTTGGGCGTGGCCAATCATCCACAGGCCTGACGGTGCTGTAGCCCGGCCTCCTGGCCACAGCCACAACCACCCACACACCCACACCCACACACATACACATACATAGACACATGGAACAAAACCCCAGACAGCAGAACAGAGCACCCACCAAATAATACCAATAATAATAATAATAGCGATAATAGTCCACACTTCTCACGGACCCCGAGTCCCCAGAGCTGGGTCCGTGACAGTGACACGCCGGCATGTCTATATCCCTGCAACGTCTGTCGGACGGACGGTCGGTCAGTATGAGTGAGCATGAATGTGGGTAACTGTGCTCACCTCCACCCAGAAGTGGGCATAGCTGCCCAGGGCTGGTGCTGGCACACCTGTTCCTCACCTGCAGATCTTTGCCCAGCTGAGGATAGCTGCAGACCACAGGGAGAAGGCTGGTCCACCGACGGCCTGCTCAGATGTTAGCTATTGGCTTACACTGAACCCAAATGAAACCTCACAGCGCTGTTTCACACTGTGAAGACGGCATCAGCCAGACATTCAGCACGCATTAGGCGCTGAAAGCTTCACTACAGCAAGCCTGCACGCTGTACCCCCGTGGGTCACGCCCACCGCCAAATGTCACGGCGTGTGACCGAGACACGCCGACCAGTGTGACAAAACCGCAGCGAGAACACACGGCTCTTTAAAAGGTGATGACCAGACAACAAGGCCTCACAGAAACAGATATACAATCTACACACACACACAAAATGTGTTGTGAAGTTCATGGCATCATTGTAAAAGCAGATCACTTTCTGCTTGTGCACACACAGCATTCCTTCAAGGGATATATCTGTCTGCCACACACACACATACAGACACACACACACATACAGACACACACGCACACACATACATACACACACGCACACGCACATACAGACACACACACACGCACATACAGACACACACACACACACACACACACACACACACACACACACACATACAGACACACACACACACATACAGACACACACACACACACATACATACAGACACACACACACACACACACACACGCACATACAGACACACACACACACACACATACACACACACACACACACACATGCACAGAGTTGTGAATTGTGCGTGACATCATTATAAACACAGATCACTTCCAGGCTCGGTTTTCTTCCACTGAGTGAGTTACTGTTCCAGCACACACCCTGCCATGTTTCCATCCACCCAGAGGACGTTACATCCACTCACATCCATCCGTTGCACCCAGAAAAGTGTAACTACATCTGCTGCCTCATTAACTCCTGCCCCACCCTAAACCTGAGCTCGGCTGCAGTCAGCTCACAGTTAATGTCCTGAAATGGATGAAAACCTCAGTGTGGTTCAGTGCGGACAGGTGATGACAGGTCTGCAGGCCGCGTGCTGTCTGCAGCTTGTTTTGTGGTTTGGGTGAAGTTTAACAAGCTTTGCCTCCTTCCAGGATTTACTTTGGACCCGACTCTATCACCTGTCTCTCCAACTCAGTGTCACATCACAATGTGTTGTTGCTGGACAACAGAGCAAAATGAGTCAATTTTACAATTAAGGCTCTAACACTGGGCCATTCCCCTTCTGTTGGCCAGAGTCATGTGACTCTCTGGCTTTCTTTTGCAGCCACAAAAATGAGCAAAGTCAATGTGAGGTGATGGAGCGAGGTGCATGCAGGTCCTCCACACTTGAGTTCCTTCATTTTGTTTACAGCACTTTTATTCTTACTTTTTCAGTCTCTGATAGTGCTGAAACCTGCAGCAGTGAGTCAGTCCCCACAGCCGTTTACAGCCTGTGTTTGTGCTGTTGGAGCCTTTTGGAGCGTTTTTAATGACATCACATGACCAATAATGTGACTGCTGTGAGGTCACTGTGCTGACAGGCAGAATCAGCTTCACTGAGTGAAACTGGGATGTTATTTGAGTGTTACTAACAGCGTGGGGCGTGAGAGGCTACATGGATGACCAGCTGTTCATTGTAAAAGTACCATGTTTTTACCATGGACCCATTTAGCTACGCTAACCCTGGGCTGCTGATTGATGTTAATACCAACATAAGTGGACTCTCATGCATGTTGACATTGCTGCAAACACACTGAACATGTAGAGATAATTAAGCCTGCCCAGTCCAGGAATTAACTCATGGAACAGTTAGACATTACAAACCAGCAGCGTATAATCATCATAACGAAGACTTTGTTTATTCGACTGCTGAACTATATCACAGTATTTGTCCCCCATTTGTCCTTCAGCTCTTAAACTAATGATTTTGGAAAAACCCAAATATGATGCAAGGACCCAGGAATGCATTATGTCAGTGTAAGGCCTCACAATGATATAAATACAGACACATGTGTGTGTGTGTGTTTAACACCCTGCAGCAGCATCGCATCACGCCCCGAGAGGGCTGAAATGTCAAACATGTGTTAACACCCAACTGTCTCTCACACACACACACAGACACACGCATACACAGATACACACACACACACACGTGCACAGATACACACACAGATACACACACACTGATGTTTTGTCAGCATCGTAAAGGATTTACAGAAATCAAATCAGATGATGTGTGTGTGTGGGGGGGGGGGTTATTACATAAAGGGTGTGACGGACGGCTCGTGTGTGTCCTGTGCAGAGGTGTGGGGGGAGAGACAGTGTTTGTCTGAAGCACCGTGAGCTCCGATCAAAGGTTTGTTCCATTTGCTTCAGTTCTTCTCAGCTTTAAACTTTCAGTAAAAATGCTTCAAAATTTTTATATTTTAAATTTTTAAGGTTTGAATTTGTAACCTTCAGTCCAGGAAAGAGTTTGTCTTTAGTTTTTAGTCCTGTTTAACTTCTGTTTGTGGTAAGGGAGGAAATACAGTTTTAAAAGTTTCAGCGTCTCGATAGATTAAAACTTGTTTGCTGCTCGGAAAGAGGAAACAAGGAGCAACTTCACAGTGCTGAAAGTTTCTAGAGCCAAAACTTATTGATATTTCTGATTTTTGTCTATAATCTAATGTAATTGATGATGCAATGGTTGTTTTATTTTATATAAACTGCAGCTTGCTGTTTCTACAACACAACAAATTAACAAATTTCCCACACGCGGGACTAGTAAAGGTTATCTTATCTTATCTAACAATAACAACAAATGTGGTTGTTTGCTTTACCAGATTTTAACATAATGTGATTTTAAAAAATAGTTTGTCTGGTTTTGACGTCTTTTTATTTATCTAAAAAATTTGAAACTACTCCATTAGAGCAGCCAAAGAGGATACACGATGTTAGCTTACTCAAGGCTGCAGATCCTCTGCTTTATCCTGACTAATGTGCATATTTAGAGGCCCTTGTTCAGGTGTACACCACCTCTTGCCCTATGACAGCTGGGACAGGCTGGATGGATGTTATAATGCTACAGGCTTCATTAGCAGATGGATGACATCACAGCTGTTATGCCCACCTTACGTACACACTGTGGGTGAAGCCCAGATTCAATTCAATTCAATTTTATTTACACAGCACCAAATCACAACAGTCACCTCAAGGTGCTTTATATTGTGAGGTAGACCCTACAATAATACATACAGAGAAAAACCCAACAATCATATGACCCCCTATGAGCAGCACTTTGGTGACAGTGGGAAGGAAAAACTCCCTTTTAACAGGAAGAAACCTCCAGCAGAACCAGGCTCAGGGAGGGGCGGGGCCATCTGCTGTGATTGGTTGGGGTGAGAGAAGGAAGACAGGATAAAGACATGCTGTGGAAGAGAGACAGAGGTTAATAACAGATATGATTCAATGCAGAGAGGTCTGTTAACACATAGTGAGTGAGAAAGTGACTGGAAAGGAAAAACTCAATGCATCATGGGAATCCCCCAGCAGCCTACATCTATTGCAGCATAACTAAGGGAGGATTCAGGGTCACCTGGTCCAGCCCTAACTATATGCTTTAGCAAAAAGGAAAGTTTGAAGCCTAATCTTGAAAGTAGAGATAGTGTCTGTCTCCTGAATCCAAACTGGAAGCTGGTTCCACAGAAGAGGGGCCTGAAAACTGAAGGCTCTGCCTCCCATTCTACTTTTAAATACTCTAGGAACAACAAGTAGGCCTGCAGAGCGAGAGCGAAGTGCTCTGATAGGGTGATATGGTACTACAAGGTCATTAAGATAAGATGGGGCCTGATTATTTAAGACCTTGTATGTGAGGAGCAGATTGAAACATGGTGAGATTAAAAGCTCCACCCTGACTGAGGAGAAGCAGGAGCTCATGCTCCATCCTGTGGGTTTGAAGGACTCACACTGCAGCAGGATAATGAACCCAAACACACCAAAGAAGACCGCAGAGTGCTGACATCATGGACCGAGTGGAAGAAGGGGTTAAAGGTCAACTATGTGCAGCGATGTGTTTCTGTGGAGGTCAGAGGTCAGGCTGTTGACAGCGTGTGTGCTCCTGTCGTGCTGTTACAGATGAACCTGGCTCTGGTCCATGACAGAGAGCTCATTAAGACGTTCTGGGAGAGGAGGATCGAGACTCAGACTCAGCAAGCTGACAGCGAGGAGCAGAGGATGAGCCAGAGCGCACTCAAAAAGTGAGTGACGTCCTTCGGCCCAGCGGTCAACGCATAACATGTTTCTATAAAACTTCATGATGTGAGGCTCTGGTTAGCATTTAGTCAAAAACTGTGTCTAACCCAAGTTTAGTCATCTTCTTCTTAGTTCAGTTTACTTTTAGTTTTGTAGTGTTGCATTTGAAGGTCACACCTGTCTCCATCTTTGCGTACAGCTTCTTTTCTGTCATGAGGCTGGCAGAAAGGTTAAACATATCCAGGCTTTCTTTGTGTTAGCTGGCTAAACGCAGTCAGCGATAATGGATATCACTCAGTGATGGTTGTCAGCGTTCCCTCTAAAGTACATGTGAGCTGCTAAACCGAGAGACAAACTGTGTCCAGGCTGTCCTGGGTCTGCCCGGCTCTCCTACTCATCAGTCAGTTATTTAATCAAGACGACAAAGGAGGCAAAGTGAGCTGAGACAGAGAGGGGCAGTTTGTTTTCCTCGCCAAAGAGACAACTGCAGGTCCGCTTGTGTTCAGATCTGAGCGGCTGATGGAAATAACTCCAGACTATGGTGATGTTTATGCACTGAATGCACAGTCAGGTCACAGTATGATGGACAGGCTTTCATCAGCTTGAGTTTGAGCTGATGGGTGAAACGTTGTGAGGGACCAGCGAGCGCTCGCTGTACGTGTTTTACTGCAGAGAAAAGTGAGACGCTTCAGCTGCTTGTTCCACCTGAGCACACGGACTGGCGTCCTCACGGGTTTCAGTTGCTGTTATTCTGGTGGAAAGGTTTTTGGACTCTTCTGTTGTACAGGATGTGGCGTCCTTCATTTGTAATGTCACTGATCTTCAGTCTAAACGGTTTCGTTTTCATGGTTCGTTCCACTCTCAGCTTTAATTTCTTGCATTTTATTTGTCTCTGTGTGATTCGCTGATTATTCTGTGGTCTGGTTACCTGTCAGCACTCAGCCTGTCCTTTGTTCTCTGGGTGTAACTGGGTTTTATGGGACAGCTGGAGCTCCCTGCCCACTGAATGCTCTGCTGTCCTCAGACACACCCTGATAAACGTGCTGTTTGTAATTCACACACTGCGTCTCTCGTGGAGGCTTAAATTACAAACGCTTTCTTTCATCTGTCGAGGTCTTTGAGCCAGACGTCCGTTACCAAACTGAGCATGAATGCGGTTTCATTCGGTGAAGCCATGTGACCTTGTGGCAAATAGACGCATCTAAAAACAGATCCTCTCATTACAAACGGCCTCGTCTCTCAGCGAGCTGCAGGACATACCAACACAAACACACGAGCCTCTAACACCGTCTGGCTGCTAAAGGTGTCAGAGACGATGAGCACTAATGAGCGGAAACATGACCTCGCCTCACCGGGCTCTGAAGGAAGCAAAGGAAACAGGACGATGGAGTCTTCAAACCAACCGAGAGAGAGACAAGTTGTCTCCAGGCTGTCCTGGGTCTGCCCGGGTGTCCTTCTGATCAGTCCGTTGTTTAATCAAGACAACAAAGTGAGCTGAGACGGTGAGGGGCCGGAAAGCAAAATCCTCCATCAAACAAGAATCAGCACGGCTAACATCCTGCACAGCTCACACACAGGTGTGACACAAACTGGGAGCAGGTTCAAAACAGGAAGCGACTAACACAACACACCTGGTGGAAGGAGGTAAGAGTGAGCACGGTGACTCAGACTCAGCGAGCAGGTAAGAACAGGTCAGTGCTGCCACTGATGGAGGAGCCTCCTGCCCCGGTCCTGCTGCTCTTTTGATTTATCTTATATCCTCTTATTAAACTTGACCTCCTGATGTTACATCAGCTATTAGCCCTATCCGCCTTAACCCCTCTCACTCATCTTCCTCCCCCCTTAACCTCAGTTCATCTCACGTAATCCCTCTGCTATCCATTACCCTGTACCCTAATCCCCCACCTATCACTACCGTGTATCTCCTAATCCTTCGGCTATCTATTACCATGCACCCCCCGACTCCACAGCTATCTGGCTCCCCGCTGCCTCTAACCCCGACTCTAGTCCCCGCTAATTGTGTACGTTATGTGTGATCCGAGCAGGGGCTGGAAAAATGTGCTGCGAAGCACCGAGGTGATAATCTCGGAGCGATGAGTGACGGAGGCCGGCCGCGAGCACAGACACAGCAGCTGAATTTAGAAGATATTCTGATATTAATAATCATCTAACGGATGCTTCGGTCTGTGCGTCTGCGTCGCTGAAGCCAAAACTAATTTTGTTTCATGAAAGGACATCGACGTGAAGCTCAGCACGCTCAGTTTCTGCTTTTCTCAATGAGCTGCAGCGACTCCATCAGTGAGGATCTGTGGGGGCTTTTCTCTGCTGATGTGTCCACAGTGTGAGGCCAGAGTGTCCTGATATTAGTGTTAGCTCCACAGCTCCATGGAGCATAAAAATACATATGAGTGCATAATTACAAGAGCTAAACTTATCTATAATTAAATCAAGTTATATTGTTCCTCCACACTCGTTTAATAGATTCATTTATTTTCAAAACATCTGCATTTAAAAAAACATTCATTCATGAAAACTGAAAGAAAACTTGGATCAGATTAAACACAGTGATGAGCCATGAACCCGTGACATCATCACACCTCCTCCACGGCTTCAGGAGCTCAGATATAAGGCGGCACCTCTTTAGACGGTGCTCCTCCACCCCTCGCCTGCAGCTCAAACACCAAACAAGTAAAACTAAATTTAAAGTTCAGGTAGAAGCTGAGGAGTCGAAGCGTTAGCAGGAGGAGAGGTTGTAACAGTAAAACACACAGAGGTCATCGCAGGCGTGGACGTGCTGGACTAACACAGGAGAGCAGAGCGAGACACGCCCCGTTCATGGAAGGGTATTTCAGTGCCGAAGAACTTTTATCCAAACCTTCACACTCACGCTCTGATGGAGGCACCTGAGGGTGGAGTGTTTGCCCGAGGACACTTCAACATGCAGCTGGAGGATCCAGGGACTGAACCACAAACCCTGTGGTTAGTAGACCCACTGCAGTGGGAGCAGAAGCTGCAGAAATGGGAGGAGTTACAGACGCTGTGGTAGTGTTTAGGTCTAAGTCTAAGCAGAAGGTGTAGCAGTAGTAGAGGAGCCTGAATGGCCACAGTCATAGCAGCAGATGTTGTAGAAGAAGCAGCTCATCAACAGCACAGGAAGTGGCTGCAGTCATATTAATTATATTTAGCAGAGGAGGAGAAAAATGCTGAACGTGACTCTCTGGCTTCTCTAAATCATTTCGTTTTGTTCCTGATCAGCTGACAGGTTAGCTTCATCCTGCAGGTCCTCGCTGCAGATCCCAGACCTTAGCCTGGCTGATTATAATTTAGCTGCACCTCTGGACCGCCTCCTGCACCGCTGCGTCACACTGGTGATTCAGGACCCACAACTTTGAGGTTTGTGGTGATCTCAGAGTGAAGCACATGCAAACAGCCGGTGCAGAACAAGAGGTGCACCAGGAGACGACCTGAAGAGGACATCTGCCAATCATAGTGAGACACTCAGTGATGTCACTGTGGTGCAGTACTGAGCCTGGAGCAATGACCCCACATGTTTTGGTGAAAATGTGTGAAACTGGTTCTGGATGAGTCGCTGGCACTTCTGTGGATAAGAGACATCATAGTGGCGGTGCTCAGCACGCTGAAAGGAGAAATGCTAACCTAAACCAGTGAGCCGGGCTGGACTTGAATCACTCTGATGCTGCTTCAGCAACACCTTTGTGTCAGATGAAGGTCTTAAAGCGTTGGTCCTGGTGCAGAGGAGCGAGATGCCTACCTGTCCGTCTGTCTGCCTCGGCTGACATCAGGAAGATTATCAGGACAAATGGAATAATCCGAAAAACTTGACAGGAAGGCGACAAAGAGCTGGTGAGGACAGCTGATGGCGAGGGTTGGGTTACACTCAAACATGTGACGCCTCACAGACGAACGTCTGTTATTTCTTTGCCTTTGTGTCCTGGAGTCGCTTCCTGTCTGCCGCACGTTTGTGCACCTGTGGTTGTGAAGCCTTTCAGTGACATAACGTACACCCTGACCCCTCAAACAGCCTCTGTCCTCAGGTGTGTCCCAAAGGAAGGACCAGAAAAAAGTTTGGACTGGCAGGCTGGCAACTTGTGATGATTTGACCTCTCCACCATCTTTAAGGAGAAACGCCTTCTTCCTACAGACAGCAGCCAATAACATCCCATCAGTGACATCAGCAGCCAATAACATCCCATCAGTGACATCAGCAGCCAATAACATCCGGTCAGAGAGTTGACTCGGACGCGGTGCAGCTCAGTTTCTTTGGCACAGAGCAGTGTTCCAGTAGTTTCTGTCAATAAAGATGAAAACTGCAGCACAGAGAATGAAAACAGATGCGGAAGCAACAAAACCTGAGCAGAAATACTGTTTGAACTTATTTAGATGAAACCTTCAGAGGTCATTCAGGTGAAATCGTATCTGTGAACACTGTGAGGGAAGTCGAGTACTGAGACTGAAGGTGAAGGATTTGTCTGTGACGTGCAGCCAAACAGAAGAAGAAGAAAGCAGCACGAGGTGTTCTTTCTTCATCGAGCCTCACAGAGACAGGCGAGCACGCTCGTGGGTGTTGGTGAAATAAAAGCGCTGATGCGACAGCGATAACGCCGCAGCTGTCACCAGGACACCAGATCTGCTGCAGACTCAGAGCTCATTAAGCTCTGAAGCTCTGACCTCAGCACTGCTGCACGCCACCGACCACCTCCAGGCATCGCTGTTACGATCAGATCCTCTTAAAATACTGTTAATGAATATGATGACGCTCACCCTGACACGGCAGCTTTAAGGCCGGAACCATAAGAACGAAAACAGAAAGCTGAAGCAGGTGGTTTATAAAAGGTCACAAACCTGCGTGACCTTTGTAGGTCTGCAGAACCACTGCTGAGCACGTGCAGTGTGTGTAACAGCAAGATGGGGGTGGAGTTTGACTACATGGTGTCATGTGATGCGCTGGCATGATGTAATGTAACCGTCCTTCCTGTGTGTTTCAGGCTGAGGGGGGAGTGGCTGGTCCGTCTGGAGAACCGAACCAAACACCTGAAGAACCTCAATGACAACTACATGAGGAAGATGAAGATGGAGCCGTCAGCTGACCAGACCTGAGCCCCCGATAACTCGCCGTAGAGCTGCTGAGCCAACAACCGCGTCTCCTCCTGCTGCTGTGTGAGAGAAATAAAGAGCTGGAAAATAGACACGTCTGTGATTCATTCAGAGTCAGAGTTTGAACATTCTGTTTTATTTCCTGCATGTAAAGCATCTCAAACACATCAGTGCATCAGAGCCAGCAGTGTCAGGCTGTGCTGATTCTGCAGCAGGTGTTAAAGATCACTGAGACTCACTCTGAAGCCTCTGACCGCCAACATGGCGCCATCTGCTGGACAAACAGGAACAAACCTCGAGGAGGGGCTGAACGTTCAGTCCAGTAAAGGTGGGAACATGAAGGAGTTTCCGACGCCGGCCACATGCAGCGTGTGAACCAATAAATAATCTATAAGTGACCATTAGTGACAAAACCATCAGTCCCCTTCAACACCAGCAAACAGCAGAGCTGGGTCAGTGTTTGGAACGTAACTGAAATAAAAACAACTATTAAATATTTTAAATTCACTCTTCAGTCATTTCAAGTTTTCTCACAGCAGCTTCACAAATACAAACTTTTTAAGTTTTCAGTTGTTTTTCTACAGAAGCATAAAAAAGTTAATTTTATGAATTATTCTCCGCAGAAGTTAAGACTTTGGCCACCAGGGGGCGTTGTTTCTGTTTAACATATGTTTAGGAAGTCATAGTGACTTTTTCCCCACCAGTGTTTTTTTTCTTTATTTTGGAAACTTTAGACTTATTTATAAACACATATATTTAAAAATAATGACAATAATAATTTCTGCTTTTTTCTCTTTCCAGCAGTGCAGCATGCAGGGGGGGCTTTAAGGGGGCCCCAGCTGTACCACACAGCTTTAGTTATTAAATACGTCGCACATGTAGATAATGATATGAACATACTCATGAACGACGTTATTATAGAATAATCCAACCCAGCTGTGAAGTGATTTTGATTTGATTTGATTTGATTTGATATACCTTTATTAGTCCCACAAGGGGAAATTTCATAAGGCTGCCGACCTATTACCCTCCGACCATACAAACATTACACAAACATCACATGGGGAAGACGGGTCAGAGAGGTATAACAATGGAAAAAGCACCAGATGAGGAAAGATAAGGAGAAAAAAATATGTGTGTATGTTGTGGTTTTGTTTTTATTTATTTATTATTTATTTATTTATTTATTTTTGCTCACGGTGCATCGTGTAAAACCGGTTAAAACCAATAAATAAATGTTTAAAAAAAAAAAAAAAAAACTCCCCCCAGCCTGAGCTCCAACAGGGAGATCAGTTTGAGAACAGAAAAAACCCTCTGCACATGAAAAAACTCTTAATACACCAAAGAAACACATGACAAGCAGCGGGGGGGGTAAAGGGTGAGACACAGCCGACTTAGACAGCACATCCGGGCCTGCGTGCGCTGGTCTCCTTGATCCCCGTCAGCATCGGAAGGGAATAAGCGTCGAAGGCGTTTGGAGGGGGAGGGGGGATGAGTGTGTGCATATCAGTGTATATGTATTTGTGTGTGTCCAGAGTTCAGCTGAGACAGTGTCCTTCGCCCTGCCAGGCTAAGTAAACAGTCTTCCAGCCAACCCAGGTGGCCTTGCATGGAATGGGAAGGAACAGACTCAACACAGTCGTTATCAGGGTGTTGTTGTTCAGCTCCAGCCTTGAGACCGCAGCTGGCGCCGAAGGGGTCTCCGCATGAAGTGATGGTGGTTTTTACTTTAGTGCGAACAGCTCATATGAATTTCAAAGCAGTTCTACAGTCCAACACTGGTCTCTCAATCTCCCGTTGGAGAGCCGCGAGCTTCGCCATACTTGCGTTCTGTGATGTTGTCATTTCTTGTGCTCAAGGAGCCGATTCTGAGAAGTCACGACCGCAGTGAGCTTCTCCAAGATGTGATCCAGTCTGCAGTCAGAGATCTTATTCTGAGTATTCACAGCAGCCGTAGCTTCTCCAAGATCTTCTCCGTGCTGCACTCAATGAGCCCATTTTGAGAAACTCACGCCTCTCCCATCGTTCCAATCCCAGCGGGCAGCCTTGTGGGGGTTTGAACAGCCGGTTCCGCTTCCTTAATTCTCCGATAAATCAGGGCCAAGCCAGCTCCGATCAGCCAGAACCCTGTTACCATGGTTCATAAGTAGATATCTGCAGCACTCAGGCTCACCCAAGCCCAAACTTCTCGTTGAGACAAGGGTGTCAATTGCATTCAGCGACCAGTTGATCAAATCCACAATTCCTCTTTTAGATTTTAGAGAACAGACTGTGAGAGAGTGTTCAGGGAAAAGTAATACAAAAAACACGAGACTAGACAAGGACACAAGAGGCTAAGCAGGGAAGCTAAGGGAGAGGAGGAGGAGAAAAGTGCGACCGCCTTCGTCAAGAGCAGCGAGCAGATGATCAGCTTCTCCACAGGTCAGTGAGCGATGCTGGACATGTCCTTTATCAGCTGAAGACAGAATTTCACAACAAATCAGTAACTCGTAATCTACATGATAGAGGACCAGTAAGGCTCTGAGGTCCCTCCCCCCACCCTGGACCGCCCCCGACGACCCCGGGAGCTCCAGTGTGGGGGCGGTCGGAGTGATTCCCTGACAGTCGTTATCTTTCATTTTATTGCTGCAGTTACTGGCATAGATTCCCTTTCAGAATAAAACCTAAAACTTCTCGTTCTTGTCAAAGAGTACAGTTGGTGTCGTCCCTGTACGCCCGGCGCCGGCGGTCAGTACAGGCTGTGGATCGGTACCAGGGCAGCGTTTCTGGTTTTCTCCAGCAGTTTCTCCCTCAGCGTTTGTTTCTGGACTTCATGCCAGACGTAGCGAGGGTGCTCCACACGCGGAGGCTGCCCCGTCGGTGTCCACTCCACCTTGCGCCCGTCCTCATCGCGCTGGACGTGGTCAGGCGTCAGCGCCACCAGTGTGTTGAAGCACACGCCGTCCGTCTTGCCATTCTGTCGACCGTTGTGCTGCAGACTGAGCACGCCCAGCGTGTTGACATCATGGTCGTAGTAAGCCGACTGCATGGCTTCCTGCACCACCATGTTGGCCGCCCAGGTCACCGCGTGGGTCCTCACCGCCGCCGCTGTTGGGAGGTGGGGCTCCGGGGCTGCCAGCAAAAAAAATCACGTCTGTAATATTCTGGATATTTATCATTGAGGTATTTGTATATATTAGGACTGTTTCTTATATTTGTAACTTTGTAATATATTGCATTATTTAATTTAGTTCAGTCTGTTACTGAGCCGTGTAAATGATACACGGCTCAGGGTCCTACTTAATTACAGGTTATTTAGGAAGATGTCACACTTAAAACACTTTAACTCGGCCGTGTTTTCAGGAAAAAAGCCAAACTGTAGAGTGCGTGAAGTTTTCTGTCAGTGCTAACGAGTGAGTTTGGTACCTCTGATGAGCAGAACCCAGATGTGCTCCTCAGCACCGACGAAGACCAACATGAGTCTCTGCACCACGTGACGGCAGCTCAGGTCTAAGGGTAGCGTGACAGGATGGCAGGGACTCAGACGGTACCTGAAGGCAGCACGGCAGGAAAGTCAGGAGTCGCCACGTCAACATTGTACAGATCAAAAAGAGGCTGAACAACTCAGATAAAGGAAGTTTTTAAACACACTGAGGTTAATTATGGAGTTCCACAGGGTTCAGTGCTAGGACCAGTTCTGTTTACATTATACATGCTTCCCTTAGGCAGCATCATTAGAAGACATAGCATACATTTACACTGCTATGCAGATGACACCCAGCTCTATCTGTCCATGAAGCCAGATAACACACACACCAATGAGTTAAACTGCAGGAATGTCTTAAAGACATAAAGACCTGGATGGCCGCTAACTTTCTGCTTCTTAATTCAGATCAAACTGAGGTTATTGTACTCGGCCCTGAAAATCTTAGAAATATGGTATCTAAGCAGATTCTTACTCTGGATGGCATTACCTTGGCCTCCAGTAATGCTGTGAGGAACCTTGGAGTCATTTTTGACCAGGACATGTCCTTCAACGCACATATTAAACAAATATGTAAGACTGCTTTCTTCCATTTGTGCAACATCTCTAAAGTTAGAAATATCCTGTCTCAGAGTGACGCTGAAAAACTAGTTCATGCATTTATTACTTCCAGGCTGGACGACTGTAATTCATTATTATCAGGAAGTCCTAAAAACTCCCTGAAAAGCCTTCAGTTAATCCAAAATGCTGCAGCAAGAGTCCTGACAGGGACTAGAAAGAGAGAGCAGATTTCTCCTGTTTTGGCTTCCTGTTAAATCAAGAATTCAAAATCCTGCTCCTCACATACAAGGTCTTAAATAATCAGGCCCCATCTTATCTTAATGACCTTGTAGTACCATATCACCCTATTAGAGCACTTCGCTCTCGCTCTGCAGGCCTACTTGTTGTTCCTAGAGTATTTAAAAGTAGAATGGGAGGCAGAGCCTTCAGTTTTCAGGCCCCTCTTCTGTGGAACCAGCTTCCAGTTTGGATTCAGGAGACAGACACTATCTTTTAAGTGCACTGGTACTCCATAAATAAAACTGATGTGAATTTAAAGTGATGCTGCAGGTTAATCGATAACTAAACTCAACTCTGTGGTGTGTTTCGCTGAGTTTACATACTTCAGTCCGGATTCGATGAGGCGGAGGATGTCCCGCCCTCTGAGTTGGAGCTCTGACTGTCTGTCCCACCACGAGGCCTGAAGAGACTCCTGATCTGCTGCTGACAGACTCTTTAAACTTCCCCCTGACAGAAGAGGAGAGACACGCTCCTTAAACTCTGCTGCCCTTCATGTGATACACATATTCACCCAGCTTCCTCAAACCAGACAAAGCTAACGATGCGTTCAGGGGCTCGGAGTAAAAAGGTTACCCTTCAACACTAATAAAGTGTGTGACCTCTGACCTGTGACCTTGGCCAGGAAGATGAAACGGATCCACTGAGGTCCCTGCTCCTGGATGAGCAGCAAGGTGACTGGCTCACTTTCAAACCCCGCCTCCTCCTTCACCTGCAGACAAAGAGAACCGCAGCTGATGGAAGACAAAGCCAGGCTTTCTCTGCATGAGCTGGTTCAACAAAACCTGAAACCCAGATCAAAGACATCCCAGCGCTGCTCATCAGCTTTTTATCTGAGTACCCTCACACAAAGAGGTGCGTTTGATGCATCACTCAACACTTCTTCTAAAGACCAACCAAGCAGCTCGCTCTTCAGTCAGAGGAGCAGCAATAAGCAAGACTGCTGCTGTTTGTAGCAGGGTGGTGATCACAGAGAGGACGGAGATCCTTTCACAGCATTACGTCCTCCTGAGCAGAGTCTGGGATGGAAAGCACGAAGTTCTGTGCAGGCCGGCTCGGACTGCTGCGCCTGTGATCCGACACGGATAGCAGGAAAAGTGTGACACTGAATTTATAGCTGAAGCAAACATCTCACAAAGCTGCTGCTCAACACAGGGCAGCTTTAAATACTGCAGCAGAAATCAGAGGCAACCTGGAAACTCATCAATGTGCAGTCCCTTCTAATGATGGCCTTTAAAAAACTACACATTTAATTTAAGTTCCATAAAGCTTCATGTCATCTCCCAAATATCATCTTTAATGAAAGAAAACACTGAAACGGACTTCCGATTTGAACGTCACTGTGATGGCAGCACCTCGAGGTGAATAAAGAAGGGGGTGAGCGAAATACACCAAACCAATACTCGGAGGTGGCAATGAAGTGGTAGTTTAACAGTGGGAAAATAATGATAGCTTCCAGGCTAATACCTTTCTCCTCTCACTGCAAACCTGCTGCCGCACACTGTGATTCAACCCCAGCAGGCAACGGCTGAAATATGGCTGACTTGGACACTGTTACAGGAAATAAAAGACTTTCGCCAAGAAAACAGTGCACAACTGGGGAGATCAAGGAACAAATCCTAAAGGTGAGCGCCAGACTGGACGAGGCTGAGGGCAGGATCGAGAACACCGAGGTCGCCATGATTGAAAAAAATAAAGCTACAGGTGAAGGTTGTAACAACCCTTATTGTGTTATCGCACCACTAGGGGGGGTTGCCCTACTATTTTAGTAGTTGGGGGAGTCTCCTAGTGGGTGTGTGAGTATAGCGTGGTAGCCATTACATGCTGCTCGTGTTCTGCTCTCAGGACAGACCTCACCATTGTAACGGCCTGGCGTCGGCGACTACCGATCCCCGCACATGTATGTACGGACAGAGTAGAGCCGTGGAGACCTGGCTTGTATGGTCTTATGTTGCTGACAATGAATAAAGGTCTGTTGTTTAATTTAACTGACTGGCTTCGAGTTATCCGGCTAACCTCCACACCTCATGCCCGCTGGACCTGCTAGCCGCTCCTTCCTCGCCAGACTGCTGTTACAAGGTGGAGGATAAACTGACAGACCTACAGAGTCGAACAGGAAGAGAGAACAAATGAATTTCTGCTGTACCCGAGACAGCAGAGCGGGCTCTACAACAGTGAGTGAGTTTGTTGAGAAGTTGCCGCTGGAAGGCCTGGGGCCGTCCAAAGATGAACTTGACGTACGCATTGAACGGGCGCACCACCCCCAGGCGACGCTCCCTTGCGATCTATTATTGTGAAATTCCTCAGCTTCAAAACAAAGGAACTTCTGCTTCGTACGGCATGGCAGAACAGAGGATTTACCTCCAACCAAGTGAGCTTGAACCCTGACTAACCCCCCGATTCTAAAAAAACCAAGAGAATACGCCAACGTGTGCGAGACCCTGAAAGAGCAGCAGATCCCCTCCAGCTTAGCTAAGGTGAAATATACCGATAAACAAAGATTTACAACATGGCAGTGGAAGCCAATAAGTACATGTCCAGTAGAAGCTACGCCGTGAAGCTCGTTTAATCAGCAGAAACAGCTTGTTTACAGAACCATCAGTGGATCAGGCAGAGACAGTAAGAACAGCAGGAGGGGACCAGACATTAGCACTGTTCACCGACGACCTACTACATCCTGTCCCACACAGGCACTCCCCAAAATCATGGAAATGCTCTCAGAGTTTCTCGGGATACAAGGTTAATGTAAACAAAACGCAGGTACTAACTCTAAACTACGATCCACCAATCGAAATGAAGAATCACTGTAAATGGAAATGGGACGCAGGTAGCATTAGGTACGTAGGGGGGTAATACATCGTGACGTCACCAAAATGTTTGATGCCAACTATGGTCCTGTGAATGAATCCATAAAATCTGATATACAAAGATGGGATCCCTAATTTCCCTCGGGATTAATAAAGTATTCTGATTCTGATTCTGAATCCCGTCCCTTTATTGGACCTACACTCTAGGATTGAAGCCATTAGATTAAACATGCTGTATTTGTTTCGGTCGTTACAGATTCCCACACCACAAAAACAGTTTGTGGAGTGGGATAGACTGCTGTCAAAATACATTTGGAAAGGGAACAAAGCCAGAGTTAAATATAAAACCCTCTAAGTCTATGAGAGTGTTACTGTGCAGCTCAGTTAAGGCCATTGATATGTCTCTGTTGTTTAGATTACACTGTGGGATGGAAAGATCTGGAAGGAACAAATGTTAAAGTAATACCAGCTACAGCTTTAATATCAGACACAAAGCTACAGAACAAAACAAACCTGCCAGATGAACCAACACTACGAGTAATGATATCTGCTTGGAGTGAAGCAATAAGAATTTGTGGTTTGGAAATGCCTCTAAAGTCTTTAGATAGTGCGTATATGACTCAGACTTTACCCTGAATCAGTGCGATAAGAGCTTCAAGAACTGGAGTCCAACAGGCCTAACTAATTATTATCATCTGTCCGCAAGGGGGCATTTCAAAGCTTTGAAACCTTAAGGAGAAAATATGATTTAGACTCAGACGATTTCTTCAGATATCTACAGGTCAGAAATTATTTTAATCAAGACCTGAAAGTGAATCTAAACGATCGACGATTTGTAGAAACATTTGCATCATTAACTAATTCTGGAGCACACAATAAAATCATTTCCAGATTATACAACAGCATCCTGTGTAAAAACAACAGCACTGTTTATGTTAAAGTGAAGTGGGGAAAAAAAGCTAACCTGACAATTCCAGAGGAGTGTTGGGACCACATAAGCATACAGTGGACTACCACTGTTCTTTGGCGTGAATTTTGCTGGAAAAGCATCGTGAGCTTCTTCATCCCCACTGCTCAGAAAAGGTATCTGGGAACTGGTGACACTTGTTGGAGATGTGGGGGAGATGGTGCTAACCATTTCCATAATTCCTGGGACTGCCGGCTGCGAGTAAACAGGCCCTCACAAGGAGATGGTTCAAGCCTGAACCACCAACGACTGAAGACTGGATATATTCTGTAGAAGACATCTATACCATGGAAAAACTGTCTTTCTCTCTCAAAGTGCAGACGGACACCTTCTACAGAATATGTTTCAGCCTGTGAGGTGGGATTTTCTATCAAGCCTGACACTTTTATGCTGGTGCACTGATTTAAATACCCATGCTAATAATGCGAAGCTAACTTGGCTGCCCCACTACCCCCAACCCAAGTTCTTACGGGGTTTTTTTTTTTTTCAACTATAAGTTTACAAATCTGAAAGCAAAAGCAATGTAGAGAGTCATACTACTGTTATGTTCAATGTACTTTCTTAATAAAAGAGTTAAAAAGACAAGAAAACACTGAAACCCCAAAACCTGCAGTTCCTCTAATGTCCACCTGGGGCTCCACAAAGTCTCTGATTATGATTTTTCAGACATTTTATTGACATACAAAAAAAAAAAAAACATGTTCACACAGGTGACATAACACTGAGGTTAAAGCCAGATCACTCCTCCTCCTCGCCTCCTGATGTCTGCAAAGCAGTGTTGTTTTGTCAGGGCAAGCAAGGAGGGCAGTGCTTACCCAATGAAAAAACAAACTGTTATTTCAGTATTTTGACTTTTTCAACCTTAAGTGATCGTATTTGGTCAAGTGGGTGGAGTTAATTAATGCTACATATCTTGGTTAGAAAGTTGGGAAGCTGCATTCACAGACCTTATGCAAACATCACACAAACACATATCTGCTAATCAGTGCTCAGTAATATCTGAACTGTAGCTCCGCCTCCTCGGATGCTCTGTTTCTACAGTGACATCACAGCAGGCATATTATTGGTCACATGATGTCGTTAAAACGCTCCAAAAGGCTCCGACAGCACAAACAGTCCAGAGGTCCAGTTCAGGGACTCCCATTAGTTAAGGTGAAGCCTAGCACAGCTAGCTGCTACAGCCACCTGTACCACCATCTACCTGTCAGTCAAAGAGGCCACGCCCCTATTAATGCAAATTTTAAGCCTTAATACAATTTGAACAGGTGAGTAATAGAAACGCTCTTCCGCGTACAGCTGTTATGAAGGAGTATATGATCCACAGAGACCAAACTGTTTGTGTATCAGGCTGTAAACAGGTTTGTTTTAACATGGGAGTCTATGGGGACTGACTCACTGCTCCCCCTGCTGGACGCTGGAGGAGCTGCAGCTTCAGGCTCCTCCTCACTCACCTCCCTCTTCATTGCCTCCTCCAGGCTCTCTCCCACCTCCACCCTCCCAGCAGGAAGATACCACTGTTTGTAACAGTCCGGTTTGGCCTCCTGGACCATCAGCACCTCCTCCTGAAGGAGTGTTAAATAATTAAATAATCGATCATTTAAGGATATTGATGAGACTGAGTGGCTACCTGTGGTGACCTCTGTTCACCTTTTCATTGAAGATGACAGCACAGACGATGTAGGTGACGTTCTTCCTCAGAGTGGCGGGTTTGCTCTGCTCCAGGCCCACATCACACACAGTGACCTCTGACCCCTGCCCACTCAGCAGCCTCTCCACCTGCTCCTCCACCTGCTGCTGTTCCTCAGCTGTCATCTCCATGTCTGTAAGAGGAAGAACAGAGAGCGTCTTCATCAGCTAAAAAAACACCTCAAAGCTCGAGGCTGTGACTGCAAGCGCGCAGAGGCTCACCTGTGATCCAGGTGTGGTGTTTCTGGTCTCTACCAGGTGTGACAGAAGCTGGGAGAGCTTCCTCTCTTACTGTCGGATCTGAATCCTGAAAACTGTAGTTCACTAAAAGTACTTCGTTACTTTCTCCGCAGGTACCGGCGTCATAAATCACGGAAGCCTTCCCCCGGAAACAGATGCCGGTGATAAAAGCACGAGCCCAACTGCTTCAGCTCGCCTGTTTTGACATTTGACTCCAGAAGGTGACACCGGAAGTGCTACTAATCTTCCTGTTCCGCGCCGCCGCAGTAAGAGCTTTTAACCCATTCGAACACCCCCCACGGGCGATTTGGACGGTACAAATTAAGATGAATACATCAGAAGGTAACTGAGCTCTAACCAATCAGGAGCAGCGTTCTTAAAACGGGTATTAGCTTTTATTTGTCTGTGCGCGTGCTTTATTGTGAAAATCTGACCCGGAAATCACGTGTTTTGTAGTTTGTCCTGGTCATTGCGACTCAGGCCGGTGTTATAACGCAATAAGGTCACAGAGAGCCGGGAGACGTACCTGTGACGGTGGAATAGGACAAACAGGTGAAGCAGCGGAGCCGGTCCGAACCGGTCCGAGCGGAACTCCGTCAGGTAAACAGGAAGTTGAACTGATCGCTCTCGCTGATCAATCCTGAGGTCCAGCAGTCGGCTGTGGGTTACTTTCATAAGCCACAGCTGCTGGTAATACTGCGTGTAGTACTACAATATAAGTAATGCTAATACTACTGTATGTGTTACTGTAAAAACTGTTACTCAGGAGGGTCAAAGGATCCAGTCAGAATCCAAAGATCAATTATTTATGTTATTTTAGCTGAAATGTATTTTAGTGAGAGACAGACACACCTAAACGCTGTTGTTGTTATAACGTGTGCCGGGTGAGCTCAGTTATCACAGAAAACAATCAGTGATGAGAAAATCAGCAGAGGCGGGGGGTAAAAAAGGACAGAGGAAGAATCTTTACTGAAATAAAAACGTGCTTTTACGTGCAGGTCGACACCTGTGTGCACAGTCGGGGCTCGCGTGCACGTTCATGCTTGTGCGGGAATATGAAACACACATGAGTTAAAGATCAGACCACATTAATGGAAACAGAGAGAGACAAACACGTGTTCCTTCATCAGAACTCCAGTGAATGCATTCGAAATAAAAACAAGCAGGTAGAAGGAGAACATTTGTTATATTCAGTCTGGCTCAGGGGGAACTGTGCTGCTGTTGACCGAAGGAGAGGAGGAGAGGAGGAAGGCATGCTAGGAGGCAGACAGAGAGAACGTGAGATAAAGAAGGATTATTTTGAACTTTGATTGATGCAAAGCTGTTCTTGCAGGATATAAATATGGAGCTGCAGGTGAGCAGACGCCTTCTGTTGTGTCTTCAAGGTGTCAGTTTTCTCCTGTGAGAGAATAAAATCAGCGACCGTGACGCGATGAATCTTCCTGAACGCTGTTTTGTTGTTCAGTTCTCTTTGTGTTTTTCCTGCAGGAAAACGTCTTCTTTAAGACCCTGAATGAGAAGAAACAGGTGAAGCTGAGCCTCGTGGTGTGTTCAGAGTGGGCGTGTGAGGGAGCGCAGCTGGAGACACGCCGGTGTTGGAGCGTCATGTGTGCATAGCTGCTCTCTGATTGGACTCTTGTCTCTGCTGACTCGGTCTGATGTTGCGGCACAGTAAGCTGCAGAAGCAGGTCCTCGCTCTGTACCGGCAGTTCCTGCGAGCCGGGCAGGACAAACCGGGCTTCCTCCCCCGAATCCGCGACGAGTTCCGAGAGAACTCCCGCATCAAGAAGACGGACGTGATGCACATTGAGTATTTATACCGACGGGGCCAGCGGCAGCTGGAGCAGCTGAGGAACGCCAACACCAAACAGCTGGGCTCCTTCTCCAAACCCAAAGAGCGCGGCTGAAACCGCGTGACCTCCGAAAGACGCCGGCACCGTCAAACTGCTGCCATCGTGCTCAGGAGACGGGCTATGAAGGTCGCAGCAGCGATACAAGCTGCCGTGAAACAAATGTTGACAGTAATGAATTTATCTGCTGTCTGGAACAATAAAATGTGTCTGTGAGGCTTCATGTCTCCCTCTGAAATATCATTCATATTGTTTTCATGCGTCTGCACTGCATTCTGGGTAAATGAAGAGTGATGTGACTATTTTTTTTCAGGCATTACAAAGAAAATTAAAAAGTTTGTTTGTTTGTTTCCAGGGAAACTGAAACGAGGGAAACCTCGTGTTTTAGTTTTTACACAGGAAATTATTTAAAGGAGCTTAAATGGAGCCAGAGCAGGAGTGGGTTTAAAAAATCCATCGATTTTAGTTTGAATAAAGTGAAATCGATTCATTAGAATCGATTTTTAAATATAAATGTATTTTGCCAGAAACGCCAGAATCTCACAAAACTATTTCAGCAACCAGCAAACAGCCGAAACAGTAAATGAGAGCAGAAACATGTAAACACAGAGTGTGGATCGTTCACCCGACGTCACGGACTCACCGTCAGGGCTGAAGAGCGAAAGCTCAGTGATTCTGATGCTGCAGGTTTTCTCTCTCCAACCAAAATTCACTGAACCTGCAGCAAACGAAGGTCCAAACTACGCTTCACGCTTGATAAACATCGTCATGAACTCGCTCTGACTTTGGCTTTTACTTCCTGCACAGCTCTCTCAGTGTCCTCAGACACCAGTTAACCATCAAATCTCTGTTTTCTGCATTATTCTCTGCTTATCACGCAGCAGTGCTGCGGTGTTCAGCGCTGTCGGCCTCTGACAACAATGCCTCATTTCTGCCGTTCAAACCGAAGAAATGTAAACTTTTACAAATGATTGCTCAGCTGTGTCTGTAATCAAACTTCTGTAACTTTGCTCTGCTTCACTTCAGCAGCATCAGGTCATGTTCACATGTTGATTCATGGTTTTCTTCTGTTTTGGATCGACTGCAGTATTTTTTTTAAGGTTATCTGTAGACTTGATGTCTCGAGACCACTTTTACGTGGTCTCCGTCTTGTCTCCTTCTTGTCTCGGTCTCGCCGTCTCAGATCGACATAGTGGTCGGGAGATCTGGAGTCAACAGTTTCCATGACACACACCGTAACGTTCGATGATGTGTCATTTCAAAAGCATCAGCTCTAAGAGCCATGCTTACAGAGCACTTTGTAGTGAATCAGACTCGACTCCCACTGAGCGAGAGCCGCTCCTCACTTAATTTCCTTTGGCTGCTCAGCTCTCACACAGTGGCTCAGCTATGCTCCAATCCCTCCATATTGTGGCCAATCACATGCGAGGATATAGGATAATATCATTGTGTGAAAAACAGAGAGCGTGAGAGTCACGTGGAGCGTGCGTCTGTCCTCTCAGTGAGTGAGACAGTGGACAGCGGTGAGGAGGGCTGTGCATCGCAAAAACACATAATATGCCCGACACCCGTAAACGAAGCAGCATCTGGCTGCAGCTTAAAGACTTTTTTGCCTCGGTCTTGACGACAAGTCTAGCTATCTGCTATAAAACGCCAGGCCAGGAAAATCTGCTTCATGATTTTCTGTTTTATCCTCAGTTCCTTTGACACAAAGGCCTCTGCTGTGATGCTCACGCCTCTGATGAACTTTGTTTTATACATAGATATAAAAATATGGAGATGAACTGATAACTGATCAGAATTAGAATATTTCTGACTGTCTGAGTAAAAACGGAATTGAATCGATTTTAGAAATGGGAATCGATACCCAGCGCTCAGTCGGAGCTCTGCGGCAAACACGCGGAGACACGGTTGTGGCGCAGCACGCGGACGGAAGCAGCGTTTTGTTTCACGCACGCGGCGCTGTGGAGCCGCCGAGCTGCTTCTGAAGCGACGAAGAAGAAGTGATGTAAACAGGAAGTGGGGCATGTACGTCCACAAAAACTGTCGCGTCGAATTTGTGGATAAATGTGAAATTCAGCGAAAGCTGCTGAACACAGAGGAGCTGCTGAAGTTTGCTTTAGTTTAATCTCGGGACGTTTTTCTTAGTTTGGGGATTTTTCGCTGTTTTTGGGCCGTTTTCCGGTCATGTCCGGGTCAGTGAACCACACAGGAGAGATGAGCAACGCGCAGTTATTCCAGCAGGTAAATCCGTTTAATCTGATGTGAAACAAATGAAATGTAAACTTTTATCACAGCGTGTGTCACAGTAAATTAAACGTGGCTGAAAAGGTCCGATCGAAACGACCAAAAAGACTTTTAATAAGAACAGAAACAATTTAATTTTTCAGGAATCATTACAGGTTTCAGTCATCGTAGTCTAAGGAGCCTGGAGAGAAAAGCGCCTGGACTTAATCAGAGAAGCTTCTTCCGCTCCAAGAACAATTGGTCCCACATTTGAAATCCTGTGAGAGGGTCCCTGACAGGGTCATGGACCTTGTAATCTTTACAGGTGCAGGGTCACAGGAACACCAAACTATCAGCAGAGTCAAATTAAAATCTAACTCAGCTGAAAGGAAAACAGCCACAAATCCTCCTGAAGACACAGGTACACCTACACCTGCAGGTGTTCAGGTGTTATCCTGTCCCTCTTCCTTTCCCACAGGCAGCAGGTACACGCTTTAGGTCTGTCTGTCTGTCGGCAGCTCTTTTATACCCACAGTTAAACCTGAAGTCACTTCCTGATCCACAGTCCAGCCCTCAGCCTCTGTACACCCACGTGTTTTTCATCCAGTTCGTTTTTAAGTTCAGTCCCTGCTCCTGATTGGCTGCTGAGGCTCACCTGCACAGAGGGATGCTGCGTCTTTCTCCATCAGCTCTGTCTTTGGTCTAGTTTTGTGAGTTTACGGGAGAATCTAAAGAGCCCCAGCTTGTTTCTGTTCATCTTTTTCACTTTTTGTGTTCATAAAAACACCTGTGGCATGTCTGCTGGGTTTACAGACAAAAACTCTGCGATTGGTTCTCATCGTGTTTCCTGCAGGTGGCGCTGCTGCGATGGTTGAACTCTCAGACTGAGGAGGACCGGAGGATCTTGGCGGCGGTGACGGGCGTCCAGGTCGGCAGAGAGCTGCTGAATCGGATCACCGGCCAGGACAAAGTTGACGCCTACAAGGTACAGCGGGGGCGCCGATCACATCCGCCACTCTGCTCGCGTGTCATTTCCTCACGATGCATGTCGTTCTGTTCCGTGTCCTCAGCGAGACTGCGTCCTGAGCATCGCACAGTTCCTGCGACAGAACCCGCGAGCCTCACAGGCGCAGATCAACGCAGAGGTGGAGAAGAACGTCCTGCTGTTCGCCACTCGAGTCAAAGCTCTGGAGACGGCGCCGATTCTCGGAGTTATTCTGTGAATAATTTGTTGCACACAAAGTTCTGATTGAGATTTTTGTACATGAGTTTCAAACGTTTAGAAATCTGGAAATTTTACATTCTGCAATCAGAGAGTCATGTAACTAATATCCTTAGTATCCTTATTTTCTCATTATATTGTTTTATGTTCTTTAATCATGAAGGTTTGTAGAGCAAGGCCACTTTTGACTCCCAAACTAAGTGCTCAGCCAGACTGAACAACAGGAAGTTTTAGTGCACAGGCATATTAATAGATAAGACACAGAAAAGAGGAACTTTGCCATATAAGCAATGTTTGAAACTGTGACGTGTAAAGTACAGAAATCAAACCTATATGAGGCACAGTTTATGATTCTAATGTTCGAGATCCTGCAACTGGCGTTTTGGGCTGTGCAGGGGTCTCTCTCTTCCGGAAGATGATTGAATAAAAGAAATATAAATGTTTTAACACACTATGAGTCGGTTTTCTCTGTTCTATCATGGGGACGAAAGAATCGGGGTTAATAAGCGTTTACTCATCGACCGTCTTTTACTGCCGAGGTTCTTTATTTATGAGCCTTTCTGCAGAATGGGCTGGTTTTAAAATCCTGGTTGGAGTAAAATGTCCTGGGCTGCTTCCAGACCACAGACTGTATAAAAAGGATGGAAGTCACCCTCTTTGAAGACGTGTTACACACTGACGGAAGACGAGGTTCATCCAGGTGCACGTGGAGGTTTATTGCGCTGAAACACAGCAAAACAGTTCTGTTTTACTGACGGCTGCCATTACAATAAGTGGCCTGCGTTACTTTTGTGAGGGATTATTTTGCCGGTCACCCGTTTGTCTGAGCCGCCACTGCCACCTACTGGCGAAACTAAATATCGCCAATATTCATCTTTAACAGTTACAAGAGTCTAAGACATTTTTATTTTTAGCTGTTTTACATCAAAAACTCAAAAAGCTCAAAATAAACAAAAACAGCTTTTAAGTCCTGAGAACATCAAACCAGATCGCGCCACTCAGGACGGAGAGGAGGGAAACACCGTCAGCTAAACTTCAACCTGTCCAGTCCGGAAGCGTCAACCATGTCCCCTGCACATGTGTTTGTGGTGGGAATTATTATTTTTATTCAGTAATTGAGGGTAGACACTGGATGAAATACGGCGTTTTCCAAAGCTCGAATTTTGGTGATATTCCCAGGAAAACCTCAATAAATACATTTTGCAGTGTTTATTTATCAGATAAAATACGTTACATGTCACCGTTATTATTGGCCGGCCCGGAAACAGCGGGAGTGTCCAAATTCAGAGGCTGCTTCCACCTGAGGACCCGCCCTTCGTGGTCTAAATCAAATCAAAACAAATTTCCCACGTGTGGGACTAATAAAGGTTATCTTATCTTATCTTATCTTATCTTATCTTAAAGAAAGACGGGTAGTACGTCACGAGCTCCCTTGGTGGAGTGAAACTGCCGTCTGCTCCTTGCTATCTAAAATATAACCGGGCGCTGACGTAAACTCGCCACCGTTTCACACTTCTTTTTAATCATTTTCTGTTTGACGTTTATTCAGCTGTGTGAAAACCCCGGAGGAACCCTCCTGAGGGATTAATAAAATTAAATGAAATTTAATTTAATCTAATCTAATAACTTTGATCTCAGCCAAACCGATTTACTCTCGAACAAATAAAACACTGAAAAAGTCAAACGAGAACATGTTTAAGTTATCAAAGTGACTTATATATCATGTTTGACCCGAGTAGCGACAGACCGCGGGGGTTTGAAGACGATGTGTCGGCTCAGATATTTGAAGTTTACACAGCTACATTTTCACCTGAAAATATGTTAAAAAATTTTGCGACCCAGAAAGAGAAATAAGAGTGATATTAAAACTAAGTAGCTGCCGCCATTGTTGGAAACTGGAATTGGCTGGGCCGCGCTATGAATTCTGCGATATGGTTTTTCAATTTTGTTGTCCGGGTGGAAAATCTTGAGAAATTCGGGAGAATGGAGGCTCCGGGAGATTTTCGGGAGGGGCACTGAAATTCGGTATTCTCCTGGAAAAATCAGGAGGGTTGGCATGTATGGTTGTGGCAACATCACTAACCATGTCAAACACCTCAGAGCAGGGGCGATTCTAGGATCAGAGCTTTGGGGGTGCTGAGCACCCAGAGAGCTGCCCAGCCAAGCAAGATAAACTTTACACATCACGATGAGACTTCTTCCGTGTCTCTTTTGGTCCCTGCATCCTTAAATGTCTCCAGTTGTCCCGAGTTCTCTATGACTGTCTCCTTGGTGTGTTTAAACCCCTGGTCCTCCCTGTCCTTGTCATCTGTTGTCTTCGTCTCTGTTATCAGTCATCGAAATTTTACCATCTCTGTGCAAGTCTGTAAATTTCTTTATTAAATCATAAGATTCTTAAATTCATCAAGTCTCTCTGTGCCTGGGTCCTCGTCACACACTCTGTGTACACAAACACACACACACACACACCGGGAGTTATAAGGTTAATGGGCATTCAGTCAGCTAGTTAGTATCCATTTCAAACAGGACAGTGGTAACAACTTTAGGCTACGGACAATTTTAAGTTTTAGATTTTAAATAGGGTGTATAAATGGGAGCAACAGGACAGTCAAATGTCGCTGATTTTACTACAGACTAGGACGGATTGTAGGGCAGCAAACATCGACGGAAAAGTTTTCAACACTGCAGGTTACCTGGTGTAATGCTTTTCAGCTAAATAGAAACATGGTCTGACTCCTACCAACTATATAAAGAGTAACTGAAGGTTAAATGCAGCTAATATGTCCTGTTTTAAGCCAGGCACTCCGCTCCGCTGCGTCTCAGCCACCATCGCTCTGGCAGAAACGGAGCAAGAGAGCTGGAGCAAACCATTCTTTTTTCTTTTTTTTGGGGGGGGGTATCTATACTTTTGTTGTTAAAATGTTACGTCTCAACCAAGTACTGTATGCTTTTTATATTTTAGTAGTGTGTTAGTCAAACAGCAATTATTGTCAAAAAAAAGTAAGAAATCTTTGTGGGTGCTTTGATTCATTTTTGAATGAACCCCCCAAAATGGGCTAAAATCGCCCCTGCCTCAGAGTAAATCATATCACAGAATATGATGAGCTTATGTTGAGGCGAACTGAAGAGGAGGACAGGGACAGGTGCTGCTAGGGCGAGACAGACGTCTCTCACAGAGTCCTTTACTGCTGCAGGCAGGCAAGGTGTTCAAATAGGGCAAAACTTGAGGTTTTTTATTTCTATATGATGAACTCTGCATTATTAAGTGATAAGAACAAGAAATCTGATGTCCTGTAATCATTGTGACGCTATAGTTTGAGATACAATAAATAAAATAAGTTTTTGTACAAAGTATCGGATCAGTATCGTCGATACCACCTGGATATTACTTGGTATCGGATCGGAAAGGAAATCAGTGGTATCACACATCACGTTTTCCTGCTCGCGCGTGCCGCTCGGCTGCTCATTGGCTGAACGTTTACTGGGGTCCCGCCTTATAGCACTCAACACCGCTTCTCCGATTGGATAACGTAGTCGTCATGTCCCCAAAGCGTCATCTCTGATTCGCTGTGACAAATCGGTGGGGGATGATCCTCGAGTTTAAACATAGAAACAGGCAGCAGCTCCTCGGAGAGTTCGGAGTTTAGTTTGGGGACAAATAATCGTTAAAGTCGCGCCTTCGAGCAGTTTGTAGGCGGAGGTACAGCTGTAACGGCGGGATGGACGGGGCCAACGGTACCGGAGAGGTCTGGCAGATTTCGGAGAAGCTGGAGAAGTAAGTAAAGCTCGAATCGTTAGCGAGCGGCTAACAGGCTGTGCCGTGTGAGGCCAATAAGGAATACATGATATCATTTCATTCATTTCATAGGTTTATTTGCATGACGCACAAACAGACACAATTGAAAGGTACAAATGTGCATGACACGAAATCAAACGTGGTGCAGATGTGTGTCACAGGCTGATCTGGCTGTAGGCTGGGGCACTTGGCCAGAGGTGGCGCTGGTTGACTCGAGTCCACGTTAGTGCACAAAGTAAACTGCTCGCTGTAGTTGTGAAGCAAAAACGCTGAATTCGGAGAAATAAACCGTGCGAGGGGAACGATAACGACGACTAGAGTTTCCCGATCGTTTACTCTTGCTGTCCTGTGAACAACATCGGCGTGGTGTTACTTGTTTGCTGTTTTCGTGATCGCGTCGCGCATGAGGATATCACCAGGTAAACTCGCCACATTTTTAAACATTTTATGTTCAACAGCATCAAGACTGACGGAGTGTGTTTGAGACAACCTCACAAGTGTCACAGGTGACACATTTGGCGGTCTTTTTTGTTTTTTTTGTTTTGTTTTGTTTTTTTGCTGGTTTGTCGGTAGCAGCTCCTGAAACGCAAGTCTGCCACACATCTGTTCGACCAACGCCAGTAGATCTGGACCACTGGCTGTTCAGACCTGCAGGTAAAAGCCCGCAGGTGTGAACACAGGACTGAAACCGGAATCAGAACACTTTATTAATCCCTAAGGAAACGATGTGGGTCACAGTTGCTCCAAGACAGAAACAGACTAAACTATTTAAGCAGATTTATGGATGTGTTTCTTATTCCTGGAGCGAAGGCTTCAGGTGTTCTTCAGGTGAGGGTGAATATCAGGTCCTGTGGCTCTCCGAGTGGACTCTCAGGCGAAATATGTGGGTGTGTGATCTCTGAACTGCTGCATGATTTCGGTCTGACACCTGGTACCTGTAATGGGAGGTGGTGTTACACTCAGGCAAAAAACTCCAGAACAGTGAAGCTGAATGAGAAGCTTCATTGTTTGTGGTGCTTATTTATCAGTTTGTTTGATTTTCACTCAGACTTTCTCTGCAGGTCTTTGTCCATCGACACAGAAGACGAAATGGAAACTTACCACAGGTACCCCCCACACACACACACACACACACACACACACACACACACCACTAATCTAATGCAATGACCCGTCACATCCACTGTAAGTGGAGGCAGGATTTTCTTTGTCCTGAGTCTGGGATCAGTAACTGTTCAGGTGAGTCGCTGCTCTGCGAAACCCTGAAGTAGACCGAAGCCGCGTTCTTTTACTATTAATGTGTGATGATCAGATTAGGGCTGCTACGATTAGACGACTATCAAAATTGTCGCCGACTAATTTAATAGTCGATGCTTTGTTTGAAGCTTTGTAAGATCCTGAAAGACGCAGGAATAAGTAGCAGGATTTAAGAGTGTAATAACGGACTGAAACAGAAGATGGCAGCACTGCATCGACAAGGATGCCAGCTGCCGTTAAACCCCGAAGAAGAAGAAGCAATCCCCGGTATCGTAGCTGTGACCTAGGTCGTGTCCAAATTCATGGGCTGCATCCTCCTGAGGCCGCATTTGTAGACCGATTACGTCACAGCGACGCGCCGAAGGCTGTCCAAATTCATAGACTCCTCCGAATGCAGCCGACAAATGCGTCCTCCTTTTCCCCGAATTTGAAGGATGGGTCGGGTGTGTCCTTCGTGGCCCACCATATCCCAGAATTCATAGCGCGGCCCAGCCAAACTCCAGTTTCCAACAATGGCGGCCGCTACTAAGTTTTAATTTCACTCTTATTAATCTTTCTGGGTCACAAAATAAACGTTTAACATATTTTCAGGCGAGAATGTAGCTGTGTAAACCTCAAATATCTGCTCGGTTTATCAAGATATCGCATATTTGCAAAAGTGCTTCGACGTTTTCGGAGACGTCTGTTACCCACCAGCTCCATAGCGAGCTGGGAGCTCGAGGGTCACTGAAGCCGCCGAGAACGTCACAACTCCCGGCACATTTTCAGATCACCGCCGTCTTTGTCTAATCAGGTTAAACATGATATATGAGTCACTTAGATAACTTAACAATGTTATTGTTTGGCTTTCTTTAGTATTTTATTTGTTCCTGAGTAAATCGGTTTGGCTGAGATTAAAGTTATAATTTTTACACAGCTGAATAAACATCAAGCAGACAGCTGATCATCAGAAGTGTGACATGCTCAGAATTTACTCCGGTGTCCCGTTATATTTCAGATAGCAAGGAGTTTATTAAACTTCACCGAAACAATCTGCAGATTTAATTAAAATTTAATAAACTATCATCTAGTCTTTATTTTTAGTTAGCACCTTAAACACTTAAAGCTGTAAGCTAATGATAGTTATATAAGAGCAGATGCTGCTGGTGCAATAAGCTGTACGTTTTACGTCCAATGGATGATGATCTGATTAGTCGAATAATTAGAGCTGGGCGATAGAACGATAACGATATGTATTGTGAAATAACTTTCTCGATAGAAAAATTAAACTATTGCGATAGACCTCACCACTCGTCCTCTTAAAAAAAAAAAAAAAAAAAAAACAAGACAGCCAATCCAAATTATGTAGCGCAGAGCCGAACCAATCACAGCCGCAGCGTCACGTCACGTGACTTGTTACGTACAGCACAAGTGCCAAGCCGCACATGTGTATTTGTTTGGGAAGCAGCCAGCCGCCGTGCCGCCGGGTAACGGAGGAAATGAGTGTGCCGAGAGCGCGACCGAAGGTTACCGAAGAGAAAACAGACGATGGTTCCAACGCCGGAGAGATTGTTGAACGGAAGAGCCACAGAAGCTCCGTAGTGTGAAGGTGTTTCGGCTATTTCAAGTCTGACAAAAACAGAGTAGCGTCCACTGTAAATGTGCCGAAAGCAAGTCTGGAAATACAATAAAGCGGTGCAGCTCAGTCTCTGACTGGAAGCGCTGATTCATCATTCGGCTTTTGTCAGACTAGTAACTGTTACAACTGTTTGAAAAGCTCAGCTACACAACAAGGAGAGATCGAGAATTTCCTTTTAGTTCTCAGTTTATTCGATGTTGACAAAAGTTAGTCAATTTTGTCTGATCTTCTGTAAAACAAAGTAAGATTTATTTATAGAAGTAATATTTTGTTTCTAAGTGGAATTGACAGTTTAGTCTGTTTTGAAACTTAAACGCTTTAGCGGCTGCCTTTTGTGTAGTTTGCAATATTTGCCTTTATTTATCTGAAAAAGTCTCGTGTTCCTTAAGTACATCTACCCTGTTGAACTTATTATGGGAAATAAATATTTAAATCAAAACAAGCTGCTGATTATTTCACATTTTACTTGTGAGCAACGGCACATTTAAATCTTACAAATATAGTTATTTGGCTGATATCGTGATATGAAAAAATCTTATATCGCCCAGCTCTACAACTAATAAAATAATCGTTTGTGGCAGCCCTAGCTCAGATATTCATGAGTCACTGACATTAGAAGCCTGTTTGTCACAAGCACAGAGGCTGAGAGGACGTCAGTGTTTGAGTGGGGATGGGATCATAAATGTCCTGGATCTGTTTTCCACATGTCACAGTTTACTGAAGCATTTTAAGGTGCATTAATTCATCCATTAAATATTTGATTCTGTGCTAATATCACAATTTAGACGTTAGTTAAAAACACATTTTACTTGATTTAAATTATTATTACAGCGTGTGGCTGATCTGAGATCAGTTTTTTCTTTTTAAGACTGTTCTGTTTCGGGCGTGTAGACGAAGATGCCGTCGCACCAATCAGGTTATACACACACACAATACGGTAATATTATGTTGAAGCACAGTGCGTATCACTCCGCGAGGCTCCGCCTACGACAGCCGTAACGCTCGGAAAATCCATCAAGCGGTGCGGCTTCATAGCTCAACAAAGTCGTACTGAACCATTTGACAGATTTTTGAGCGCCGTGTACATAAAATCGGTTTGGTAATAACGACGGCCCGCTAGCATGCTCTACCAAAAACTGTGCTTTGTTGTGTGTCTGACGGACGAAAGCCAAACCAGTTCCACACCAGTGAAGCTGCAGCATTTTTACAAACCAGTTCTGGTTCATCAGTTTCATTCATTGATCCGCTTTCGCCATTCTCGTTCTCCGTCGCCGCCATGTGCGTATGTAAACAAAGGCACTGTGCATGTGCGTTTTACCCATATTCTATTGCGATATTTAATTTTCTTATAATGGCCTAACATTATAAGAAAATGTTAGGCCCCAGCCCTAGTCGCATCTTTGTTTGTTTCGGTTCTGTGTTCCAACCGCACTGAAATATCTTTATCTAAGAATCAGACATGAGAAACCTTTTAAAGACTGTAGCTGTGCTTTTCTGTAGCTCCTCTCGAGTCTTTCTGCTCGGGTTTCAGAGGAGCTGCAGTTTCTGGTTTAGTGCTGTCTCTTGTAGTTGCGGCCTTTCACCAGCAGGTGTCAGGCTTCCCGTTGATCATGATGAACCCAGCACTCTATAACTGTTAGTCATGGGCGCTGACTGTAAGTGCCGTCAGGACTGAGCAGAGGTTCCTGGCAGTCGTGACTGTGAGCCGCAGTGATCTCAGTGTTGGCGAGCAGAGGGCGGTTAAAGGTGATTTCCACAAACTCACTTTCTAACCTCAGGACGTAGGTGACCCTGTGGCTCCATGGGCGGGTGCATGAAATGCTTATTTTGGGGGGGAAAGCCTTTTAAAGGTTTTTATGTAGCAAACACGTGAAGCTTCCAGTGTCAGTAACCGTTAACCATAACCAGCCTGGGTTACTGGGACAGCTGCTCAAAGGTGTCGTGTTATCTCAACCAGGCCCGAGCAGTTAGTCAGATTTTAATGTTAGATGATTATTTTCTTTACATTAATGATGATTAACATGAAATTATTCTTGTACTACTTTTGCATCTCAGAACTGTTTTTGCTGTTGTACAGTTGCTTGCACAATGAAATTATGCAGCAAGACCACAAAGGTGTGAAAGTAAAGAAACCAAAATACAAGAAAGAAGGAAAACAACACGAGGACATTATGTACACTATATACACGACGTTTGGGTTAGAGATGGACCGATCCGATATTACGTATGGGTATCGCTCCGATACTGACCTAAATTACTGGATCGGATATCGAAGAGAAATAAAAAATGTAATCCGATCCGTTAAATATCAAAAAAGCGCCTCACAAAACTTGCGACACGGCAAAACTCGGCTCATAACCGTAGCACGTCGGAGCAGTGTGCTCACGTGATAGAGCAGCTGTGACGCGAGACCTGTCGGTGGTCTGGTTGAGCGTTTGTAGCCTCGCTAACAACCCGACATTTCATCTCCGAGGAAGTGATTCCAGAGAGAAGTAAAGCAAGTGTGTAAGTTCATCTCTGAATGTTTGTAAAGCATTCCAGCGTTAAGCTTAACAACCTCTCTCTCCTGCTGCTACTTCAATCATGAAACTGATCAATGATCAGCTGATCGCAGGGCTCGCAAAATCGCTAGCCCGACGTCCTGGGGCTAGCGATTTTTCCAGTCGGGCTACCAAAATCTAACTCAGCCCTGCCCGTCGGGCTGTCATAGGAAGGAAAAATATGAATGTGCTTTAAATTTTATAACTTCTGAGTGAATGTAGTTGCACGTGTACGCCTTTGAAATGGGTGTATAGCAGTTGTAGAAGAAGCTCCATAGTTTATTAGCCTAGCTTGAACCGGTGAGCTGCTGAACCGGTAGCTCTGTAGACTTCGATATAAGTTTAGCCTATTTACCGTAGTGTCTTTTCAGAAATTGGGATTTGCTTCCGCATTCTATGCTTTTGCATTCTTTCGCCAATGTAGCTGAGTAATTATGTCACTGGCATCGGTGAGCCACTGTCAATATGTGACACTGATTGGTCAGTGACGATAATTTGCGCACCAATTCCTCTGACATCGTCTTATCACTCATTAGCTTACTGTTCAAACGTGACAAGTGAAATCTCCCGCAGCTTAAACATGTGAGAGGTTGATCGCTGAGCGTTATGTGAGTGCGCGTGTAAAAGCAGCAGGACATATTTCAGTTCTGCTGAGCCAAATAAGACAGGTCAGCGTGAAGAAGTGACAGCCATAGAAAAGCTTACCACAAAACGGAGAAGTTATGACAAATCAGACAATGAGGCAAAACAAAAAAAAAGCGCAGCAGTTTCATGGACAAAAGAATTTCTGTGGCTGGAATATGACGAGCTAAATAACATGAGGTTCTGCCGGGTGTGTGGTGAGTCGACAAACGCCTTTATTACTGGGACCAGTCATTTTAAGAAAGGCCCCATCAGAACCCATGAGAAATGCAAGAAATGCATTATTGCTCAGTCTGCAGTGTCTTTCCCAGAACAAACACCAATTGCAAAAAAACAAACTAGAAAATAAACCTGAGAAATCTGTTTAGAGCAGCTACTATGTTGCAAAGAGTGAACTACCTTTGGCCAAATGTAGAGTCCTTTGCCAACATTACAAAGCAAACGGCCCTCGATCTGGGTTCCACTTGCCATCTGTAACCGTGACTTGTTTGAACTCTCCCAATTCTTTGGAATCTGTGGGCTGAAGGAGGACAATACTCGGTGTCTCAATGCTCATCAACAATCATATTATTTGACATACAATTCAAACAGTCAGAGCATCAACAACGTCCGGACGGGAGAGATGCTTGCAGAGGTTCGACAGCATGTCTCAAAATGGTGACGGGTTGCTCAGCTTTTTATAGTCTCTAGTGGCCCCCATCTAGTCGTAAAAGCCAAAACATCACATTCTTTCTCTGTTACAGCGCCTAAGTTATGACCTCGGCAGTTGTCTCTCTGCTTTCTGTAAGGTGGGGGTGTGGAATGTGGTCTGTCTATCTCCCCTGTCTTAGACACGGAGTCTCCTGCTTACAAGCTTCTCTTCATGATTCAACAATTAAGCATGTAATACATTCACAGCAGATCAAGGATACAGAGTGATGCACACTTATCTAATAAACTAATAAGTGAATATGTTCTGTTAACTCACAAGTATAACGAGAACTAAACTACATACAGCTCACACACTCTATATTAAAGGGTATAATATGATCTACAGCAGTATTCTAATTCAACTACTTTGATTACATATATAAGGTAACATATAATAACAGAATAATCTAATAGACTCCAGTGGAAATGTCAGATTGAGGATCTGACACAGACTGATTCATGTCCTACACAGTTCTTACAAGTTCATAGACATTTCTGTTCAATGAGAACCAAGTATTTGAGTTGATGGTTATTTGTTCATGAAGAAACCGTACTTCAGATTTTTGTTTACATTTATTTTGATTCAGCCAGTAAATCGTGGATCCTTTCTGTGTATGACAGTTTTCTGCTTCTCTGATGTTTTAAAGGTAAAACTTCCGGTGTCATCAGCACATGAATGAATGAATGAATGAATGAATGAATGCTTTATTGGCCATATGCAGGTTGCCCCACAGAGGAATAGGACCCCCCCCCCGACTTACACAACAAAGACATCACATGGGAATACAGTCGGAGATCGGCAGCGTTGCAGAGAATAACACTGAAAAAAATTACACAACAATGGGAAAGTACAAGAGGAAAAAAAGAGACCTCTTCACACGCTGGGCAACCTATGGGAGGACAGCATGAGAACAGGAAACAAAAAAACTCCTCTGCACAGAGAGCACATTGATGTCCACAGCACAACATTAGAGCACATGACAAGCCACAGGGGATGGAAAGGGGGGTGGGGGGTAATCCGAAGGAACACAGCAGTCGTCCTACACCATGCTATCATTTCAGCGCGGCACGCAGACCCGCTGTCTTCCCCCGCAGGAGACAAGCATCAAAGGCGTTTGGAAGGGGGACGGGAAGAATAGTCATCACACAGTCGTCATCAGGGAGTTGTTTTGGTGGGCTCCAGCCTTGGGCCTAGCAGCTGGTGCCGTGGTGTCCAAATGTTGAATATTGTTGATTTCTCCTTTGTGAGCAGCTCGAATTTAGCACTCTGGCGTTTGGAAGGGAGGGGGATGAGTGCGTAAAGGGTGTCAATAGCAGTCAGAGACCAGTTGATCAAATCCATAATTCTCTTTTAGGTTTTAGAGAACGACAGTGAGAGACTGTTCCAGGGAAAGTAAATGCACACAAGACAAGACAAGGACATAGAGGCTAAGCAGGGAGATAAGGGTGAGGAGGAAAAGCTGAAACATGCTTTCAGTCTTCTGTTCAAACTGTAAGGTTAAATCATCGAGAATTTTCCTTCAGCTCTGCTTTCCAGGATGAGGCCACATTTCCCACTTTAAGCTTAACTGAACGACTTCCCTACATCCTGTTTGTTCACAGCTCGTTTCAGTGGAGAAACCAAATTATTCATGTTCATGCAGCTCCAAATAAACTGCACTGTATTCCAGGGCTGCCACAAACAATTATTCTGATAGTCGACTAGACACTGATTATTTTTGCGATTAGTCGACTAATCAGATCATGTATCCATTGGACGGAAAACATACAGCCTATTGCACCAGCAGCATCTGCTCAAACTATCATTAGCTTACAGCTTGAAGTGTTTAAGGTATGTGCTAACTAAAAATAAAGACAAGATGATAGTTTAATAAACTCTTAATGAAATTTTCAGATTGTAGCAACAAAACGAAAGGCCCCAAAAATTGGTGCCAAGGTGTGCAAGTTGTTGGCTTGGTGACAAAGTCGTCCATCAAAGGCGAACGTATTGTTTAGCAGTACAGTAACATAACATTTACACCTATCAGTATGAGTAGCTCACTGCTGTTAGCAGCTAACTGGCCAATTTGCTTACTGAGACGATGGTACCACTTTGTCGTCAGAAGCCACGACGTGCCTCCTCCCAGCACTGCCATGGAAGGCAAGTTCCATTCTGCAGATTTTGCGTTGGACGTTCTTCTTTTATGCTCCCAGACTTCACTGCTGCTGGCATCCTTATACATGCAGTGCTGCCATCTTCTGTTTCAGTCCATTATTACACTCTTAAATCCTGCTACTTATTCCTGCAGGTTTCAGGATCATACAAAGCTTCAAACGACGCGTTGACTATTAAATTAGTCATTGACGATTTTGATAGTGGACTAATTGTGCCCAACTGTAATCTAATTTCTACTTTCTCTGACATTAGACAATAATTTAACTTTATTTCTTCTTTTTTTTTTTTTTTTTTAAGTCTTCTTAATATTTGTTAATTTGGGTTATCTGATCAGATGCTCGCCATAATGGTGAGAACAAACTCGGATACTAAAGTGAATGTATTAAATACATATCTCAGTTTTACATGTACAAGTTTGAATTAAAACTGCCACTTTAATCTGATCTTTTAATATCAGAGTAAATTTGATAGAAACAGAAGCGATCCCTGATGCTTTCAGTAAAGCTGTTATTTATGTAACTACAGTTCTGTGAATTGTTAGTAACTACATAAGATCCATCAGTTCTGGTCTTCAGGGGTTTCCATCCTGATGTTTCCTGTTCCATCCCCCACTAATTATTTACTCACAAAAGTGAAATCACTGACACACACCCAGCGGTGACTGCGTGATGCATTTTGGCAGACCTGTCCTGTTTTGCCCTCAGGTGAACGGTTTACCTGCACTCAAAGACGATCATTAGCGAATCATTACTGTCTGTGAAGGTCCTCGGTCATCCAGGTCATCATAGTCTAAGGAGCTTGGAAAGAAAAGCGTTAGGCATTACTTGGAGCTGGGCGATATAAGATTTTTTTTCATATCACGATATGTTTTTTCCATTTCAGGCGATAACGATATACATCACGATATAAGCCAAATAACTATATTTGTAAGATTTAAATGTGCCGTTGCTCACAAGTAAAATGTGAAATAATCAGCAGCTTGTTTTGATTTAAATATTTATTTCCCATAATAAGTTCAACAGGGTAGACGTACTTAAGGAACACGAGACTTTTTCAGATAAATAAAGGCAAATATTGCAAACTACACAAAAGGCAGCCGCTAAAGCGTTTAAGTTTGAAAACAGAACAAACGAAACAGACTAAACTGTCAATTCCACTTAGAAACAAAATATTAATTCTAAAAATAAATCTTAGTTTGTTTTACAGAAGATCAGACAAAATTGACTAACTTTTGTCAACATCAAATAAACTGAGAACTAAAAGGAAATTCTCGACCTCTCCTTGTTGTGTAGCTGAGCTTTTCAAACAGTTGTAACAGTTACGTTAGTCTGACAAAAGCCGAATGATGAATCAGCGCTTCCAGTCAGAGACTGAGCTGCACCGCTTTATTGTATTTCCAGACTTGCTTTCGGCACATTTACAGTGAACGCTACTCTGTTTTTGTCAGACTTGAAATAACTGAAATACCTTCACACTACGGAGCTTCTGTGGCTCTTCCGTTCGACAATCTCTCCGGCGTTGGAACCATCGTCTGTTTTCTCTTCGGTAACCTTCGGTCACGCTCTCGGCACACTCATTTCTTCCATTACCCGGGCGGCACGGCAGCTGGCTGCTTCCCAAACAAATACACATGTACGGCTTGGCACTTGTGCTGTACGTAACAAGTCACGTGACGTGACACCGCGGCTGTGATTGGTTCGGCTCTGCGCTACTTAATTTGGATTGGCTGTTCTTCTTTTTTTTTTTTTTTTTTTTTTTAAGAGGACAAGAGTGGTGAGGTCTATCGCAATAGTTTAATTTTTCTATCGAGAAAAAGTTATTTCACAATACATATCGTTATCGTTCTATCGCCCAGCTCTAGCATTACTTACTAATGACGTTTGCTTTGCTTTCGTTCAGGTTCATTCAAGATGGCAAAGACGCTGCCCGACAGGGAGACCTGCACAAAGCGCTGGAGTTCTTCAGACTGGCTTACAACATTCACCACAGTCACAAACTGGAAAGCCGGATCAAAAAAATCGAAGAGCTCATCGCTGAGAATGACTTGGAGGAAGATGATGACGAGTTTGTTAATGTTAACAGCAGCGGTTTAATGCTTTTTAAAGAGCTGTATGACAAGCTGTACGACTACCAGAGGGATGGAGTGGCCTTCTTGTACAGTCTCTACAGAGATGGCCGGAAAGGCGGGATTTTAGCTGATGACATGGGACTGGGCAAAACCATCCAGGTGATATCATTCCTCTCTGGCATGTACGACAATGAGCTGGCTAAACACACACTCCTGATCATGCCGACTTCCCTCATCACAAACTGGACCAAGGAGTTCTCCAAATGGACTCCGGGCATGAGGGTGAAGGAGTTTCATGGCATCAGCAAAGGAGAGAGGACCAGGAATCTGGAGAAAGTTCAGAGGAGGGGCGGCGTCATCATCACCACCTACACGATGCTCTTAAACAACTGGCAGCAGCTGTCCACCTACAATGGCAAAGAGTTCACATGGGACTATATGATCCTGGACGAGGCTCACAAGATAAAAAGCACAACCACCAAAACCGCCAAAAGTGCCTACGCCATACTGTCCAAGAACCGAGTTCTACTCACAGGAACTCCGGTCCAGAACAACCTGAGAGAAATGTGGGCTCTCTTCGACTTTGCCTGTCAGGGCACCCTCCTCGGCATGGCGAAAACATTCAAAGCGGAGTACGAGAACCCCATCACCCGGGCCCGGGAGAAGGATGCCACTCCAGGAGAAAAGGCGCTGGGATCCCGGATGTCAGAGAACCTGATGGCAATAATAAAACCGTATTTCCTGCGCAGGACCAAGTCCGAAGTACAGAAAAACAAAACAAACAGCACACGTAACAAGGAACACTTGGAGGACATGGAAGACCATGTTCCAAACCTTGAAGCAGACTCTGGAGCGGTGATGCCCAAATTGACGAGAAAAAACGACCTGATTGTCTGGACTTACCTGAGTGCCGTTCAGGAGGACATCTACAGGCAGTTCATATCGCTGGACCACATCAGAGAGCTCCTGCTGACCACCCGATCGCCTCTAGCTGAGTTAAACATTCTGAAAAAGCTGTGCGACCACCCGAGGCTCCTCTCTGCTGCCGCCATAGCCAAGTTAGGCTTGGAGGAGAGTGCAGCTGACTGCCAGGAGACCACAGAGGCCAACGATCACAGCATCATCAGCATTCCTGATCACACCTTGATCTCAGAGTCTGGGAAGATGGTCTTTCTTTTCTCTCTCCTAGATCGGCTCAGGCAGGAAGGCCACCGCACCCTCGTCTTTGCCCATTACAGGAAGGTGCTCGACATCATCGAGCGCATCCTGGGCAACAGAGGCTTCAAAGTGCTGCGGCTAGATGGAACCATCACTCAGATCGCAGAGCGAGAGAGGCTCATCTCTCTGTTCCAGACTGACAAACGGTACTCCGTCTTCCTCCTCACCACCCAGGTCGGTGGAGTCGGCATCACCTTAACAGCAGCCGACAGGGTGGTCATCTACGACCCCAGCTGGAACCCTGCGACAGACGCCCAGGCCGTTGACAGGGCGTACCGCATAGGCCAGACTGAAAACGTCGTCGTCTACAGGCTGATCACCTGCGGCACTGTGGAGGAGAAGATTTACCGCCGGCAGGTTTTCAAAGACTCTCTTATTAGGCAGAATACCGGGGACAAGAAGAACCCGTTTCGGTACTTCAGCAAACAGGAGTTGAAGGAGCTCTTCACCTTGGAGGACACGCGGTCCTCCTCTACACAGCTCCAGCTTCAGGCGCTGCACGTCAGGCACCGGCGCACCGACCCTGAGCTGGACAAACATATCACACACCTTCACACCATGGAGATGTTTGGGATTTCTGACCATGACCTCATGTTTACACTTGACATCAACCACGACGAGGCCCTCGAGAACCAAGAGGAGCATCATTACATCGAAGGGCGGGTCCAGAAGGCTCAGGAGCTCATGAAGGCGGAGTCTGAGCTGCAGATGCAGCTGGCAGAGAGCATGGTGTCCAGCACGGAGCCGGCATGGCTCCGATACCCAGCAGACAACAACAGCCGGGAGCGGTCCCATGAGAAGAAACCACATCCTTCATATCCGAAGCAGGACACGAGCCTGGCCTGGTCTCCAGCTGTGGTGGATTTGGAACAGACTGCTTCTGGGAAGGAGGCCACTCTGGAGAATCTCAGCAAGGGAGTGATTGATCTGACTGCAGAGGAGAGCACAGCAGAGGTCAGCCACCATAGCCTCGATGAGCAGAACCTGGATTCTCCGAAACACCCGTCAGCGAAGCTGGAAAGGAGCTTGTTGGAGGCGGAAGATCCGATCGAGGTGTCTGTGGTGCTGATGGAGGCTGGTGACGTAGCTGACACCTCAGTCAGAGAAGGACTCAATGAATCTGCGGCCGCGAGTCTGTATGTTACAGCAGCCGATGAAGATGAGCAGAAGATGATGGGACATTTGACCCTGAAGTACGATGACTCCGAGATGGAGCTGGGGTCTCCTCACGTCACTCCTCCAGAGAACAGAAGACTTTCCGCGCTGCGCGTCTCCAGTTTGAACCTCAGAGCCGACACATCATCCAGAATCGGCAGCGAGCTCGAGTCTTTGAATGGCAACTTCAACCTACAGCTGGAGGACAGTGGCGCCGATCACGATGAGGCGGTGGTGCAGGAGGAGGAGGAGCTGCAGGAAGAGGAGGAGGAGCTGCAGGAGGAGGAGGAGCTGCTGTCTCAGCTGCAGCTGGAGGGAAGTTTTGACGTGGGTAAATCTCTTTGTGAGTGGCAGCAGAAAGAAGCATCAAGTTACAGCGCGAGCAACGGCCGCGCCGTCAGCCTCAATGAGTCACATGACTCAGTCGTGGGTATCAGGAAGAAAAAGGCTGCTGTGATTTATGACAGTGAAGAGGAGACGCAGGAGGAGGATGATGGGCAGCTTGAGAACTCCTTCCAGGTTTCCGGAGCATCGACGCCAAAGTCAGCGTGCACTGGCACCACGCCGCTCCGTACTCGAAAGAGCATTGGTGGAAACACGTCCGTGGCTTCTCACCGCTCCTTCCTCCATTCCATCATTGAGGACATGGACAACCAGGACAGCCATGAAGATGATGGTGATGCTTCGGATGTCCATTCAGATGAGGCCGAAGAGGACATGATTGGTTTGGCTCATGATGAGGTTGAGGAGGAGGAACCCAGTGGAGAGACTGTAAACTCAGAGGAGGAGTTTGTAGAAGAGGAGATGGAGGAGGAATTTGAGGAGGAAGGAGACTTTGAGTCAGGAGACACTGAGGAATATGGAGAAGGGAGCCTCCTGGAGGAAACGTCCACCGAGCCTGAGTTGGTATCAAACGAGGCGATGGATCAGTGCACCGCCGAGACAGGTGTAAAGGAGGTCGAGGACGAGAGCTACGACTCGCTGGTGCAGCGAGGGCGGGAGTGCTACAGCAAAGCTGAGCTGGACGAGGCCCTGGACTTCTTCCTCAGAGCCATCGACATCAAACCCGGAGATCCGGAGATCCAGCTCATGACCATCCAGCTGTACCGGCAGCTGAGTCAGGTGGCGAGGAGATCCTAACAGAAAAGGACGATCGGGGCGGCGAGGTCAAGCTGTGCCGGCCCGCCGCTTCACGCCAAAGCTGTAAATCTTTCAAACATGTCTGGCGTGTTCGTCTTCTCCGTGAGATCGCGCTGAGTGACTAATGTTTGAACAGCTCAGCTGATTGCAGAAAGCTTCCTGTTTGAACTTCTTCTTTCAGTAATGTAACTAGAATCAGGTGTGTGTCATCATTCACCACGAAACGGTCAGTTTTCATCTTTGATCTGATTTTCATCTGTAACCTGTACTTATTGTAAAATACTTTGAAATTTGTCAAATTAAAATTCATGTTTCTGTCTAATTTGAATTCATGTCTGTTATTTTTAAGGTAATGAACGGCTTCATCTCTGAAAACAGAAATCTCCTGCAGAGCGTTTGGCCTACTCAAAAGTTTTCCCCGCCCTAAACCCACCAAAATAAACTTCCTGTTTTATCCAGTTGGGCCTCAGATCAGCTGAGCAGGAGCCTCATGCAGGTTTAGGATTCACAACAGGAAGCTACATCCATCTTTTATATACAGATCATAACTAAATCGTCCGATGGCCCATAAAAGACTTCACACAGCTGTGATCCAGCTGTGCAGAGACCAGAACATAAACTCAGCAGGAAGTGCTGAGGATACATCGGTGGGTCAGACCTGAGTTTAGGTCCCTCTGAAGCGTCTGACTCAGCTCTTAATCCTGGTTACATTCCCCTTTAGAACCGAACGTGTTGGGATTTGTCATCTCCTGAAACGCTTCACAGTCAGTGCTGCAAACCTACGTTTACAAAGCAGAACTGACGAGACGCACACAGCGGCGAGAACGCGTTCCCACACTTCCTGTCCAATGACGTCGCGAAGGTCAGAGTATTTGAGCAGAAACAAATCCAGAAAACATGAAACATCAGTGAGTTCTTCAGTGTGAGGTCATAACAGCTCATTTCCATGTTTCTGTGATCACTGGTGTGCAAATATTCAACATTATTCTTCTTCTCAGTAGTTTTCAAGTTCACTGTTAGAGCAAGAAGCTGAAGAATAATGAAGCTCATCATAAGATGTAAGATTCCAGTTATTTAATGTTTGACGTCAGTTTTATGGGTTCAATGTTCTGATTTCTCACTGCTTTCAGATTTTGGGGTAAAAACATGAACTTGGTTTATTTTCTGGATAAATACAAATAAAATTTGAAACGTGTGTTTGACAGGTTTCTAAAATACTGTGATGCGTGATGTCATAAATGTAGAGGGGGCAGGGTCACGGCACGAGTACACAAGTACTATGATAAAGTATAAATACTGTCAGTAAAGTACAAGGTTATTCCCAGCACGGGTCTGAGCAGGTTTGCACCCTGATTGGTTGAAAACAACTTCCACCTGCAGTCATGTGACACTTTTAAGTGGAGGTCACGTGATTCATTAAGTGTAAGCTGCTGCAGGAGATTCTGCCTCCATGCCTCTCCCAACACCACCTTCATCATCATCACCTTCCCTCTTCTGCACATGTGGACTCCAGCTTGCTGTCCTCCTGTCACCTCCACACTGCCTGGACTCTGCGCCGGTGTTGTGCCAAAAACTGATTTCCAGTGTGAGTAATATCTTTACATGAACAGGGTTTATAACAGGGTTATAGGCAAAACCTTAAAATTACCCCTTTTCATAAAGTATCTTAATAACTCTGTGTTATTGTACTTTCATTATGACCAATCCCGTCTTTTCCCCACTTTAAGTGTTTACAGAACTGTTTTATTTGTTGCAATTTCTGACTTTTTTTTTTTTTAACTGGATAAATAAAGGAGATATAAAAGTCACTGCCAAAAATGTAAAGTTGACGTGTTTGACATATTATAGACCAACAAGTCATTTATAGCTTATGGCAGCAATCAGTTTTTGGCACAACACTGTATTCAAAGTCAGCGCCTCATTGGTCAGTTTGCTCCCTGAAGCGTCAGCAGTAGCGGGTTTTTGACACGGGCGGTTGCCCGGGGCGGCATCACAGGCATCTGCAAAAAAATAAATAAATAAAAAAACTGCTCGTACTCATTCTGCCCCGACATCAGCCAGCGCATATTGGGAATGTCGTAGGCACCGATCGGTTTTCTATCGCCCATTTGCTGGGAGTAAGGGCGCCCTCCGTTTGGGAGGTGCGCCTGCTGCTTGCGGCACAGGGAGGAGAGGGCGGGGCGGCGTCTAACAACCAACTCGCAAAATAAAAACAAAGCAACAAACACAAAAACACCAGACATCATGATACAGATTTAGCAGCGATGTTTTTTCGAAATTCTATACATGAAAAGTGAGCTCGAGAGCCCTCGGTGCGCCTGCGCGGTGCTGAAGTCAAAGTAAACTTTATTGTCATCTCCGCTACAGACAGTCCAGCATATAGAGACGAGACGACGAGGCTGCAGTTACAGCAGTGCAAGTAACGCCAGGGGGAGTGTTCGCCCAGGGCGCCAAACAGGCTAGGACCGCCACTGAGCGTCAGGCTGACTGAAGCTGCGTTCTGATAAATCACGTGACTATGCTGTTTGTCTGTTTACGTCTGTGATCAACACCTGGGCTCAGGTGAGTTTCAGAGAAGCAGTTTTAGTTTAATAAGAATATGACGTTTTTATTCCTGTCACGTGACGCACGTCTGCTTTTGAAGTTTAAAGCTTTTACACAAACTGAATACGTCACTGTGCTCGCCGTAAGAATCTGCGCGTGCGCACTTTGACGGCATATTAGTTTTGTCACGTGAACTGAAAGCGTCCATTGACCTCTGCGTGAGCTGCTTTGACTTCAAAATAAAAGCCTGGGCTTGTGCAGAGAGAAAAGTATTGTGCTGAACGTTATTTTAATTTACTTACATAGGTCAGATAGCGAAGTGTCACCTTTATTCAAAGTACTCTGTGGAGTGAAGCAGCTCCTGTCATCATGAATTTGTATTTGCTGTGAGTAAAACAGCATTAATTATGGGTTTATTTAGAAATAAATTATAGTATTTTCTTGATTAGCTGATTAGCTTATTTTGTTCAAAAGCCTGACATGAAAATATTACTTTATTTAATCACCAATAAAGACTTTAGAATCGGCATCAGATCCTGGAGTTCACATGAGAGTAACAGACAGAAAACAGTCATCCAAACACTATATAGTACTAATGAGACCATCTTCAATGCGTTTTTGTTTTTTAGGTAATGACATCGATGTGAATGGAGTGATTTCAGCTCCACTGCTCAGAGTTTAGACTCAACACCTGTCAGGTGATCCTGGCAGGATCACAGGAAGCTGAAAAGGTCCTTAAAGGGATCATCCTATAGTGTTTCATCAAACGTCCTATTACTGCAGTCTGTCCTTCCTGTTCACGCTCAGCTCAGAGTGTGTGGTACAGGTTGTAATTTTCATTGATGTGGATCAAACGTCATACCTCTGCCTACAGGAATGAATCATCAAATCAAATAAAAATGCAAACAGAGACTGTGCCCTGTTGACTGTATTCATTATCATCTACATCTATCAAGTCTACTGATGTGACCTTTGACCTTACAGGAACTGACTTTTGTCCACTTCTGGTAATTTGTGTGAGGTCCATCCAGTAATCAAATCAATGTTTTAAAATAATTTTCAAAATCTTTTTATATTCATTGATATTCGTGTTTACTGGAACATTATTAAGACGGACTTGATTTAAATTTTATGATTTTAGTTTTGCTCCTCTTGAGATGATTGGTCTTGATGCTATTATTTTGAAGAACCGCACAGGAAGCTGCGGCTGTTTCCGCCAGCTTGCTTCAGCTTCAGTCGAGTTTCCAAGGAGAGAAATATCAGACGCGCTTCAGCTCGGACGGGACTTCTCAGAGCAAACACCCACACACACTCGGGGCTGACCTTTGACCTCTGGGACATTTTGGGGTCCGGGCGGGAAGCTCGCGGACGGTGTAGACCCGGGACAGGCTGCCATGGCCCGGCCGAGGAAGAAAAGCTGCTCTGGGTGCTGAACATGAAGCTCCGCGGGGGGAGACAGAGAGAGCGCAGACTGCAGTAACACGCGGAGGGAGAGGAGGCACTTTAATTCAGGAGAGAAGAAGAGGAGGGTGAAGATGGGAGGGATAGTGGAGCTGCTGGGCATCAGCTGGCTCCTCTTCCTCCTGCTGTTCATCGGAAACGGTCACTGCAGAGGTGAGAGGGGTGAGGAAGAGCACGCTGAGTGGGAGGTTTATCGGGCCCTGTGAGGGACACTGACCCGGGGCATCACGGGAGGTGTAGTCCACCCTCAGCTGCTCTGACGGTCACTGCGAACAAATATCTGAAATGTTTCTATAAATGTGTCCAAGTTTAATCTTCATCGAAGTGAGAGGACGGTTACACCGACTCTGGCTCCTGCCTCCCTCTGTGAGCACGCAGGTGAGCGCACAGGTCAAATCAAATCAAATCAAATCACTTTTATTGTCACATCACATGTGCAGGCACACTGGCACAGCACATGCGAGTGAAATTCTTGTGTGCGAGCCCCACAAGCAACAGAGATGTGCAAACACAACACAAACGAGCAAAATACAAGAATGGCCGACCTGAAACTAATAAATATATGTACAATATATATAGTATGCATTTCTGGATGTGTATACTAAGTATTTTCGTGTGTGTGTGTGTTGTGTGGTGTGTGGTGTGTATACACATTTTTACAAATTAAATAGTAAAAAACAAAAACAAACAATAATAATAATAATAATAATAAAATATATAAAATATACAGAGTTGAATATGTGCAAAACAAGTGGCATTTATATACAGTGTGGAGTGCATAATGTTGAAGTGTGTGTACAGGTGTGCACAGGTAGGAGTTTACGCAGCACGCTGAGGTTCCATCTAATCTAGTCAGCTCTAAGGTTTCATGTTAAATGTGGCCAGAGTTTCACAAAGTGACGGGCGCGTGTGCAAAAGTAAGGTAAAGCACTGGGTCGGGCCCCTCTGCGGCTTCCTAAAGTCAGCCAATCAGACGAAAGAGAATGGGGGCGGGGCTTAGACGGGAAATAAGGATGACCGAGGCCCGAGCCTCTCCTCTGATGCAGCGCTCCTCTGTAATCCTCCAGCTGTTCATCAGCTGTCCTCCAGCTGTTTAAAGCCAGTTAGTGTAACTGTTGCTCAGGTGTCCAAGTACCCGAGAGCTTCAGAGTGGTGAAGCTGAGGCTCAGGACTTTTGCACAGAGCGATCCAAACCAGCAGCAGATCATATAGGCTACGTTCACTCTGCAGGTCTTAATGCTCAAATCCGATTGTTTTGTCTGCTTGTTCACACTACAAATAAAATGCGACAGCAAACGCTCAAAGCGGCCGCATGCGCAAAAGAAGACGTCACACACAGCGCGCTCTGTTTAGACCCAGAACAAACAGTCTTTACGTTTCCCAATTTTGCTTTAAGTTATAAAGTTATTTTGTTATTTACATAACAAAATAACTTCTGTCAGAATCTGCAGATTATACAGTACAAATAAAATGTTCACGTTTCTCCAACACTGTCTTCCCAGCAGTTGTACTGGACGGACAGGAAGCGTTCGCGATGTCTTCTCCGGCGCTGATAATCGGCGTCTGTCTTGTGTCAGGGACGTAAAAGACGGATTTAATGCGACATGACCGTCAAACAGCAGTCGCTTTCTGAAACATCTGATATGTGTCGGATTCAGGACCACATACGGAAGTGACCCAGGTCGGATTTGTGCCGTTCACACTGTCACACCGTGATCGGATATGAGTCGCAGAGGGTCAAAAAAGTCGGATTTCATGCGCTTTCGCCTGCAGCGTGAACGTAGCCTTAGTGACCTGGACCTGCTGATGGATCCTCTCAGAGCTTCTCTGAGCTGAACTTAGGTCTGAGGGGGAAAGTGGAGCGTGAGCACTCAGGCCGGAGCAGATTTTACTCCTGCTCCGGCCTGGGAAAGGAAGCTGGGATCTCCCAGGAGGAAGTGGTGCTTACTTTACTGAGCGGTGGGTTTCAGTTTTCAGGCGTGCTTCCGTCAGACCTGCCTTTTCTTTCTGGAAACTTTATTGAAACAGTTGTGAGAACAGCCACACTGAGCTATCAGGTGACCAAACCGCGCGGTTCCTTCCTGTTCAGCGCCTGGTTCTGGTTCCAGCTGAGCGGAGCTGAATAACTAGCGTGCTGAGACCAGTGCAGCGTTTCCATCCTCAGCCTGAAAGTGCCGTTTTTCTTCATCATAGTCATATCTACCAATCTGCAGGTGGATCGTTTCCATTTGTTCCCGTATTTGTGAGTCTTTCTTAGACCATCGTTAATGTTCACACACGCTAACTTCTTGAAACCCCTGGGAGCTGACAGAGCTAGGAAACAGGAAGACGGGAAACTCTTCTTTGCTCGGTTTCAGGTTTCTGCACATGAATCTGATATTAATCAGTTGTGATTTCCTGTTCTGCGATGTGGTTTTAGAGCAGTGAGTCAGGCAGTCATGCCACAGTGCAGAGGTTTGTGTGAGAGCAGAAACCCTCTTTAACCATCAAAGGAAAGCTTTAACAGCTCCTGTTTGGATGTCTGATGTCACTATGACAGTGTTATGCATAGAGTACATTTGATAACATTAATATTGAATATGCTAAACGCTGAGGACACAAACATAAAAACCTGTGTGGGCTTACGCTGCAAATAAAACTTGACAGAGAGGAAACGGTGTGCAGCTGAGAGCCGTGATGAGGTCAGAGAGGTGAACCAACAGGATTCTAACGGTGATTCTGTCTTAAACTGGGAGCCAATGGCGTTCAGTCCCAGGGCCACGTGGTCACATGTCTGTGGTCACGTCCTGCAAACGGAACGTTACAATACTCTAACTGAAAGCATGGACCAGTGTCTCTGAGTCAGTTTGGAGTAGAAACTGTGAACACAGGCTACACACAGGAAGTGACACGTACAGCTGTGTATCGCCTGCATAGAACAGTAACCCCAAGACTGAAGCGCTCACTTAGTTCATCATGTCGATGTCTGGACACACCTGTGCCGTCTTACCTGAGCTCAAGGCACTGCTGAGCACTCCCTGTGTGCGCGTACGTGCGTGCGTGTGCGTGTGTGTTTTACAGTAAAACACGTTGACGTTTTTTGCTTTTTGAAAAAAATCATCCATCCATCTTCATCCGCTTTATCCGAGGCCGGGTCGCGGGGGCAGCAGCCTAAGCAAAGAGGCCCAGACCTCCCTCTCCCCAGCCACCTCCTCCAGCTTATCCGGGGGAACACCAAGGCGTTCCCAGGCCAGCCGAGAGATATAATCTCTCCAGCGTGTCCTGGGTCTGCCCCGGGGCCTCCTCCCGGTGGGACATGCCTGGAACACCTCACCCAGGAGGCGCCCAGGGGGCATCCTTGTCAGATGCCCGAACCACCTCAGCTGGCTCCTTTCGATGTGGAGCAGCAGCTGCTCTACTCTGAGCCCCTCCCGGATGGCCGAACTTCTCACCCTATCTCTAAGGGAGAGGCCAGCCACCCTTCGGAGGAAGCTCATTTCTGCTGCTTGTATCCGCGATCTCGTTCTTTCGGTACTACCCACAGCTCGTGGCCATAGGTGAGGGTAGGGACGTAGATCGACCGGTAAATTGAGAGCTTCGGTTTTACACTCAGCTCCCTCTTCACCAGTCTCCCTTGGAATGCTGTTGAAGCTCTGCCGGAGGTGTGCGTTGAAGATCTTGCAGCCTGGGGCCTCTGCTAGACGTTCCCAGCGCACCCTCACTACGCGTTTAGGTGCACCGGGTCTGTCCAGCGTCCTCCCCCGCCACCTGATCCAACTCACCACCAGGTGGTGATCAGTTGACAGCTCAGTCCCTCTCTTTACCCGAGTGTCCAGAACACATGGTCGCAGGTCTGGTGATACGATTACAAAATCGATCTGCGTCCTGGTGCCACGTGCACTTATGGACACTCTTATGTTCGAACAAGGTGTTCGTTATGGCCAAACTGTGGTTAGCACAGAAGTCCAATAACAGAACACCGCTCGGGTTCAGATCAGGGAGGCCGTTCCTCCCAATCACGACCCTCCAGGTCTCGCTGTCATTAACCACGTGAGCATTGAAGTCTCCCAGGTGGAGACAACAGAGTCTCCACTTCCATGTCTCCTCTTCGGGCCCGGACACCAGACGCTCGCCCTCGGGCACCCTCCCCGGGCCTGGCTCCAGGCCGGGGCCCCGGTAACCCTATCCCGGGCAGGGTAAACTGTTCCCTCGATGTTGTCTTCATAAAGGTCTTCTGAAGCGCTCTTTGTCTGGTCCCTCACCCAGGACCAATTTCCCTGAGACACACACACAACTCCACCACAATAAGGTAGCGATTCACGGAGAGGGGAAAGAAAAATCAGATAAAAAATGAAACCAGTCCTTTCTGTGAGAAGTTTCCACTGAGTCATCCAGTCTGAATGAATCACACACTTACACACACACACTCACACTCTCACACACTCACACTCACACTCACAGTTTCCCTGAATCATGACTCATGGTGTTTTTCTTGGACCTACAGACCGTAATCACAATGAAAGCAGCTTCAGGGTCTGATAATGTGAACCTGCAGTTTTCTCAGCGCCCAGCAGAGGGCGAGTCATTTGGCAGTACATCAGAGAGGGTGCGGCCATCTTTTAAATACAGTCTGATCAGGGTGGCGAGGCTCCTCCTCGTGCGTGGCTGATCGCAGCTTCTCCTTCTGTGTTTAAATCTGTTTCTTGGGGTTTATCGTGTTTCTACTCAAGTCTTCATTTAGTTAATTTAGTTTTTACTGTATTTTATTCTCAGAGCTTTTTGCTCGTCCCCGTGTTCCTCATGGTTCCACCTGATTTAGCTTTTTTAAAATCTGTGGTTGAGATTATCTTTGGAGTCGCTTTTCCAGGGTTTTCCTTCTGGGCTCCCTTTGGCAGGGATGAGCAGCAGCTCTTGACATGACGAGAAACAAGCCAGCAGGAAGCAGTGAGAGTGCTTCCTGTTTGGAGGCTTCCTGCCCAGCTTCAGGACGGCGAGGTCGTTAACGTCGGACTGCAGGTGTTACCGTGGCTACAGATTAATGCACACACACACACACACACACTCGTGTTGGACACCATGCTGTCAGTTGTGAGCAGATGGCGAGAAATGAAGAACACTGTGTGTGTGTGTGTGCGTGTGTGTGCGTGCGTGTGTGTGTTTGACAGGCCACCACTTGGGATTTTTTTCTCCCGAGGAACAAAATACAGTTCAGAGCTTCCTTTGAAATGTGTGATTTGAGCTGCAGTGTGACACTGATACCCGTGTGTGGATCAGCTGCTTTGTTACCAACAGGAGCTGCTGAGGACGCTTTCAGCTGCTGTAGAGGAAACAGTGGAGCTGTTGTAGCAGCGCCGTAAGGAGCTTAAAGCTCTGCGGCTGGATTTATTTTCTTTCACTGAGCTCATTTCCAAACAGGCCGTCATGATGCTCTGAGCATGTTTGCTTTACTTTATCAGCTCAAAGAAGGAAAACAGAAGAAGGGTGAGGCCGAATGTCAGCAGCAGACCTCACAGGCCGGGGTGGCGGGTTCAAAAGTCCCGCCTCCCATCGAGGAGGAAATCCGGAGAGAGAATGTGGTGCGATGGTGTGCAGGGACGGCTGGAATGAGGATTCACTGATGCTCCTCAGACTGCAGTGTGTGGAAACGCACCCGGCTGAGCTTAAACCAGGAAAACACAACCGCACGCAGGAAGTAGAGCGGGAGTGTCATCAGAGACATAAAGATGAGCTTCATGTGCGTAAAATCCAGGTTCTGGATCGTGTCTGTGGATCACGTGTGACACCGACACAGATGTAACTGTGAAGCTTTAAAAACATTTCTAGCGCCATCCTCTGTCAGCACAGGACGTGATGTCACCTGGTTGGTTGTGGCTAACAGACTCACATTAGCTTATGTTGGCTAACTAGTGACATCATCGATAGCGCAGAGGAAAGTGAGGACAGAAACTAAACGTCAGTGTGAGGTAGGGCTGGGACAGGCGCGTCGACGTAATTACGTCAACACGTAAAATACGTCAACGTAAAAACGTGTCGATGCGTCGTCACTTTCAAAACGGACGTGGCGGCAGCGAGTAGCGGCAACATGAATGAGGCAGCCGCAGTCGACTTAAATCACTCCACCCGAACACGCAGTTCGACAGTATGGGCATGTTTTTATTAAAAGATGTTCAGATGAAGAAATTTGTGTTTTTCATTGAGATACATAAATTAGTAAATGTGAAATTGATACACAAGTCAAATAATGGGGAGAGAATCGAATCGAAAAATGAATCGTCGAATCATCGATTAGGAAAATAATCGTTTTGCCCTGGTGTGAGGATCACCGTCGCGCTGCAGCGATGAGTTCATGTTAAACATGGACCGTCCACTGTGCGTGTCCTTAACAGGAAGTGGCTGTTGGCTGTGTGGTCAGCGGCACTCAAACAGGAAAATCCAGCTGTTAGCCGTGATGTTCGGGTTTGTAAAGCACTTCATGAACGAGTCCTGAGTCAGGTGACAGGCCTCCTCTCAGCTGATGCGATGTTTTGTGCAGTAAAATCTTCGCGTTCCCGACACGTGCACACCAAATGATGTGTTCAGTTCTGAGGCTGTGGCAAAGGATTTGAACTTGTTTACAGAGCAAACTGAACTGATTCGTTTCCCGTCTCCTCCTGCAGACTCTCACCAGACCGAGCACCTGTCCTCCTATCAGCTGACTGTCCCTCGACCAATCGGAGGCAGGCTGAGGAGGGACGTGAATGGAAGACTGCCCAATCAGGTCTGGAGGTTTTTATTTCTAGTTCATTTCCACTTACCTGTTTCCAGATCACACAGAGAAGTTCACGTAAGACGATGATGAGAGCACACAGGAAGCAGCGCTGCTAGCTCCGGGTCAGAACCAGCCATGGAATCGTAGGCGGGCAGACTCCATCTTTGCTGGTCCATCACACGAAGAAGCTCAGATTATTGTGACCCCAGTCTGCGTCAGGCGAGCTGCTGACTCCAAACTGATGGATCGTGTTGTTTGACTGATGTGACTGTGCACACAGATTTTAAACATTAGCTTTAAACCGTGTTTGGCTCGCCACGAACACAACGTCCATGAAGCAGCACGCCTGCAGGCTTCGTTTAAACACGCTCGCTGCGCCCGCGCTGCTGTCCCTCCCTGCATGCTGCAACATGCTCACACACACGATGACACACTGCTGGCATGTGCAGTCTGCTCAGAGATAACACCTCTGTGAAAGTGTTGTGGAGACATGAGTGTGTTTGCAGTCTGCAGGTGTGTGTGTGTGTGTGTGTGTGTGTGTGTGTGTGTGTGTGTGTCTGTGTGTGTCTGTGTGCGTGTGCGTGTGTGTGTGTGTGTGTGTGTGTGTGTGTGTGTGTGTGTGTGTCTGTGTGTGTGTCTGTGTGTGCGTGTGTCTGCGTGTGTGTCTGTGTCTGTGTGTGTCTGTGTGTGTGTGTGTGTGTGTGTGTGTGTGTGTGTCTGTGTGTGTGTGTGTGTGTGTGTGTGTGTGTGTGTGTGTGTGCTCAGCTCCAGTCTAACACTTCCACCTGGAGTAAATCTGATCGTGTGGGTGTGTCGCTGCTCGCAGAGACTCGTGGCTAACGCGTCGCTGTGCTCGGCGCCGATTATCCTCCAGCTGTGTCACAAACAGCTGATCATTCCCGGGATCGTGTGATGTGAGCGTGCTCGCATCACCACGTTTTACTGTGTGAAACTGTTGAACGTGAACTTTCTCTGAAACTCGTCAGCATCGCCCACTTCCTGTGGAAACAGCTGACGGGGGAGAGCTCCTCACCTGTGGAGCCACGTCGGACAAAAACAGGGTGCCACAGTGATGACCTCACTGCTCTCGGCGCCGATGGCTGCCTCGGGGTTCGTGGCCCACAGAGGAGCTGAGAACGGATACCCGCTGCCTGCACAGGTACATACACCTGGTGATGTCATCAGATACCTGGCTCCACAAACGTTACACAAACAAGGTCGGCTGACTCTGCGAGGCGCCACGGGAACGCTGACCGAGCCAGAACCAGCAGCAGCTCTGCTTAATGAGTTTGAGCTTGAACCGTTTCCATGACGATGCCAAGGTATGTTTACAGATTTACCCGACCTCTGACCCCTGCTGTGTTAGAGGACGGATGAGCTGCTGCTGGCAGCTGGACGATGGAGACCACCGCTGACTTCCTGTCCACACCAGCTGTCTGTGTGCGCTAATTATAGTTCTGCTGTCACACACACACACACACACACACAGACACAGAGAGCCAGGTGAGTCAGAGGCTCAGGTGACCTGCTCGGCGAGCAGTGGGATGCGCGATGGAGGCGATGGCGTGCTGTCAGTGCAGATGTTTGGCAGCCCGTGCTCGAGCTGGCAGAGTTAGTTGTGTCAGCAGGGCGACTCGAGTCGACGAAGTCTTTGTTCACAGCAGATGGAGTGCGTCTTTAACACAGGCTGTTTTAGCCGTTTGTGCTAAAACGAGGTGAAAATCAAACCTGGAGAAGCTCCGTTTTCATCCCTCGATCCGAAATAACCCACAACACGGAGCAGGAAGTGGAGTCCGCAAACATCACAGGTACAAAGGTAACCGCTGCTGGGAGCGACTGTATGTCTGCCACATATCGGACGCTAGTGTCAGCGTGTTTGTGCTGTTAGTTAGCGCCGTTAGCTAACATGCTCCTCGTGAGGATCGAAGCGCTAATCCCGGCGCTCATGTACCAAACCAGCTTTGAAGGACGCGTCGCTCTCTGAGCTCCGTGGCTGTGAATCCAACGTGGCGACAGGACGGCAGGGAATGAGACCTCTTGGTGTTCTGCTTTCTGATTGGCTGCTCTCCACCTGCAGTCACTCACACATGCTCAATGTTTTATTCTGCAAGCTGTCACACTTCAAAGTTACCTTTTTGTGTGTGCAGGTGTCCTACATCATCAGCGTGGATGGAAGCGATCGCGTCGTCCATCTGGAGAGAAACGAGTAAGTCCTGATGAGGGGCGGTGACATGTTCACGATCGTACGATCGCTGAGATCGAAGCTTGTCAGAGCGCGCTCGCCAACAGACGGCTGACATGTTTTTACTTCATGGTCACAAAATCACATTTCAAAGTCTGTGACAGGCGATCCAGGATGTCCTGGTGTGTGATTCTAACTTTTTATGGAAACGCCAGCTGATGAAAACACGACGTGAACCAAACAGCTTCACAGCTGAGAGATTTTACTGTTAATAAAAACATCAGTGTTTCTGTTTTTAACACCTGACTGAGCTGCAGCGGGAGTGAGGCAGGTGAAGGTGTTTCCTGTGCAGGTGTGACGTGTCAGACTCACACCTGCAGTCGGGGGTTCGGGGTTAAAGTGAAGTTGGTCACATGACTGTCCTGTTTCAGGCTGCTGCTGCCTGCAGACTTCACCGTGTTCTCCTACAGTCCCAACGGATCCCTGGTCACATCCACGCCACCTGTCCAGGTAACGCCCCGCCTACCTGTCTGTCTGTTGTATATGAGCCTCACCGGTCCTGTCAGCCAGTCGCATCGCTCAGACTCACCTGCTTTACAAACGCCCCGCCGTTTTCCTTCCTTTATGGTCATTGCGGCGTCGATGCCACTGAGAACAAAGCGCACGCGCTCTGTTTCTCTGCAGACTTCATTAAAGCAAGGCTTTCCCAGAGAGAGGTGCATGCTGGGAGTTGAGCTTCCTGTCAGCTGACCCGGGTTGTCTGATGTTTGAATGATAAATGGACGGTGGCAGTCTTTGTTTGGAGATGGTTACCATGGCGAGGGTCAGGGTTCGATCCTGTGACTAGCTGTCACTTCCTGTCAGTGTACAGAAACACGCTGACTCCTGTTTCCTGTATTTAAACTTGAGTCAGCTTGTTCAGGCAGAGCGTGATGGGCGGGTGGAGCGCTCTCAGCTCGCTGCTCACTGCGTCCACAGAGGGGAGGAGACAGAGCGAGAGCAGCAGACCGCTGAGATACGAAACTAAGACGCCGCTGACTATCCGTGTCTAATCGTTCACTGCAGGGAACTTCACAAAGTGCATTCTGGGTAAAGTTTGAGCCTCATGTGCCACAGGCGTCTTCGTTGAAGGATGGAGACCTATGTGTCATCAGGTCGATCAGATCAGGTGACGTGCTGATAGGTGGAGCCTGAGATCCCCGTCCTGTGAGTCAGTGCAGACAGGATGGGTTCAGACCCACGGGCCACGGCTTGACCACCGCTACTCCATGAGGACAAACAAGAGGAAGTGAGAAAATGATGAGCTGGTGTTCCTCAAAGTCTCTCTCACTCACACACACACACACACACACACACACACACACACACACACACACACACACACACACACACACACACAAGCCCGTTCAGCTATCTCAGTGAGGACCTTCATTGACATAATGCTTTCGCTAACCATTACAGATGAACGCCTGACCCTAAACCTGACCATAACCACATTTTGAGCCTCAAAAAGGCTTCAAACTTGTGAGACCGGTGAGTGTGTGTGTGTGTGTGTGTGTGTGTGTGTGTGTGTGTGTGTGTGTCCTCACAAGTATAGTAGAATGCAGATTTTGGTCCTCACAAAGATAGCTAGACAGGAACACAGACACACGCACACACAGACAGGAAGTGTGTGAGCTCCAGTGGAACTGATACAGCAAGAATCGCGGCAGTGATGTCACTGAAACTCCGTCTAGTTATGAACATGTGATTCAGTCACAGCAGTGTGTGTGGATAGGAGGCGTGGTGGCGCCCCCCACTGGTGTGTGTGGGTGCTGCAGTCAGCTGTCTGTGTTTCAGGACCACTGTCACTATCGCGGCTTCGTCCAGGGCGTGGAGGGCTCATCCGTCGCCATGAGCATCTGCAACGGCCTCAGGTAATACACACACGCACACACGGGTCCATCAAACATGGCGAGGATTGAGGCGAGTCTGAAACAGTCGCCGCGTTTGTTCAGTATCAGAAAGTACTTTTAGCGAGCGAGGTCGTTATGAGGGAATGAGAGGATTTAACGAACACGTCATTTACAGCAGCACAACAAGTCTGACACTCAGTGTGTGTGTGTGTGTGTGTGTGTGTGTGTGTGTGTGTGTGTGTCTGTGTGCGTGTGTGTGTGTGTTTTCAGAGGAGTGATGCACCTCAGTGTTGGCAGCTATGGGATTGAGCCGCTAGACTCCGCCACCGACCAGCACCTGGTGTATCGCCTGCAGGATGTGACATCACAGCCCCGAGGGTGCCAAACGCCGCACTACGAGCACGGCCCCAACTCTACAGAGCGTGCTCAGGCCAGCTGGGAGGAGATCCCTCACGGGCAGCACAGACGGGTGAGTTTTCCCTCACGCACACGGCGCACGCTGACTTCCTGTCCCCTGAACTTTGACCTGTTCCAGCTCTGGAGTCATGCCATCATTCCTTTACAGTTTATGTTGACTTTACATTGACGTCTCGAGCAGCGATGATGGCGCTCCAGCAGCGTGAGCGCCGCCGTGCGCTCTCAGAGAGTAACCGTGTTTCTGTTCCAGGCGAGGAGAGCCGTCCTCCACAAGACGCACTACGTGGAGCTGCTGCTGGTGGTCGACAACGAGAGGGTGAGAGCACGACACCGGGTGGAGGTGGACTGCTGCGGCGGGCGGCGTGTAACCGTGTGTTTCTCTCTCCCCAGTTTAACTTCATGAGCAGGAACGCGACGGCAGTGAGGGAGGAGATGGTTCTGCTCGCCAACCTCGTGGACAGCGTGAGTGTCACATGTTTCCTCCACGGCTGAGTTAGCTTTGTGTCACACGGCAACAGGAAGTGACTTTCCTTTCAGCCCGTTTGCTCTTGTGTGGTTAAAAGTAGGAATAAATCAATAAATGTCCTAAAACCCTTTGATGTCTTCACCAAAGAAAAAGCAATGGACATTTTTTTGTTTGCATTTCTTATTGATTTGGGGAGTAATAACCACAATCAGTAGTTTAGTTTTTAAAATATTGATCTCTACCAAACGGTTGAGATGCCACTTAATGATAAGAGTATGAAATGTCATGCAAACACAAGTACATTAGATAATACAGCTGAAAAAAGTCAAAGGGCCAAATTCTGATTATATTAATGGAAACTATCCAGGGCATTGGATGGTAGCATTCAGTGAACATTGCTGTTTTCATTCCATCAAAGGAAAGCATTACATCAAACAACAAAATAATGTGCTGCATCCAGGCCACTTCTGACTGAATGCTACTGTGCAAAATAAAAACAGTGCCAATCAGCACATCTGCTTGTGGTTTTGGTCGTTGGGGTCTTAGGGTGTAGCTTTGATTCTGTGGTCTTGGAGAGCTGGATCAGGGTTGACCAGCTCTACATGCTGGCTTGTTAACTTGGTTCAGACACAGCCAGGCGGAAACCTTTTGAGAGCCATCGGTTTGTGGTCCAGTAGGGCACAGTCCCTCATGTAGACCAGGTATTCAAGTCAAGGATGTATCCGAACAGTGGGATATGCCATCTCCTTAACTTGTAACTTATAACTTGTCTTATACAGGTGTAATAGCATACCAGAAAGTTTAATTCCTCCCATATGCTAATTATACACAGGGATGGTGATCTTTGCGTTGGACTCTTTGCTCCACCGTTTGACCGATGAAAGAAGCACGAACCCACAGGCCTTGTTTAGGAGGTTGACACATTTGTTGTCAAATCATTTCATTGCAATCAGACCTTCATCAGACCTGTAATCACAGGCTGCATGGCCGCTCTTCATCAGGTCTTTGTCTGCCATCAGTTTGGTCATACAGTACCAATGCACCTGACACCAGAGGAGGTGTGCAAGTTCTGGACCAAGCAGAAACTTGTGAAGAACCGAGGTTCTTTGATAGGTTTGCAAAGTGTTGTTTACCGCTTTGGCCCCTTAGAGGGAGCTTCTGTTGCTTTCACTCAGGGGAGCATTGAAGAATGTAGATCCTCCTCACACAGCAGCAAGTCGTGGATGATGCCAGATGAACAATTTAAAGCCCCACTCATCTGGTTTGTTGGAAATATACTGGTGAGGAGTGCCAGCTCTTGTGGCTCCATATGAAACCATGACCTCAAACACGCTGTGGTTGAAGGTGGATGGCATCATGAGTGTCATGCCACAGGACCATGTGATTTTTAGCCATATAATTGTTTAGCGTCCATATAGCACAAATTATAATTTTGAAAACTTACTAACATTAATTTACCAGCTACGGTAATTTGGTTAGAAGCTAATCAGTTGTGATATTCTTGATTTTTACAATATTTACTAATATTAACTCAGAAAGTTACAAAACTGACTTAGTGAGGAAATTCTTTCAGCATGTTCTTGCTGTGCTAACACTTAATGTGATTTATCAACACTGTCATATATCAAAAAATTATATCTTCCTGCCTTAGTTTCATCAAAAACACTCAAAATATGTTGGACGGTTTTTTGTTTCTGACTTCCTGTTTGGGAGAGGTTTAAGAAGAGCCCACAGTTTCCACTCACAGTGCCTCCTGGTGGCTTTTTTTGGCGTTACAGATGAAAAACCAATTGGTAGAAAAGACTCAACAAGGCAGGTCAATGTCAGTGAAAGCCTCAGTTAGGGCCTGAAAATGTGCTCTACCAAAGGTTGACCGGAACGCTAAAGGGTTAAAATGAATAAAAGCATAAATAAGAGGAGTGTGTGTGTGTGTGTGTGTGTGTGCGTGTGTGTGTGTGTGTGCGTGTGCGTGTGCAGATCTACATGCAGCTGAATATCCGGGTGGTTCTGGTTGGTTTGGAGATCTGGACTCAGCAGAACCAGATCAGCACCGACGGAGCTGCTGGAGAAGTCCTGAATCGCTTCACCCAGTGGAGGGAGAAGGAGCTGGTTCCTCGCCGCCGCCATGACTCAGCACAGCTCATCCTGTCAGTACACACACACACACACACACACACACACACACACACGCTGTTTCTGTTTTGTTTGTTACTGCATGTGATTGGACCGTGTATCAGGTGATGATGATGGTGATGATGATGATGGTGTCTGTGCAGGAGGAAGAATTTCGGACAGACGGCCGGGATGGCGTTCGTCTCCACTGTCTGCTCCAGGAGTCACGGAGGCGGGATCAACGCGGTACGCCACCATGCGTGCAGACTAAATACATTCAGTTTTATGAAACACACCAAAAACATTGAAATGATTGTTTCTGCGTCTGTGGCGTCGATTTCACTGAATCGCACGTCTGGGAAAAAGAGAAATAAAAGATCTGGATCCTAATGACAGCTGTAGAAGGAACTCCATCTCCCAGGGTGCATTTCAGTGAGACGTGACTGAACTGTGCTCTGTGTCCTTCAGTTCAACAACAACCTCGTGGTCTCGTTCGCCTCCATCGTGGCTCACGAGCTCGGCCACAACCTCGGCATGAACCACGACGACGGCCGACAGTGCACGTGTCCCACCGGCGCCTGCATCATGAACTCTGGAGCCACGTAAGACGCTCACGGCGAGCTACGCCGCACGCTCACACGTGCCCGCACACGCTCACACTCACTCCTAACGCGTCTCCTCTCTGCAGAGGGTCAAAGAACTTCAGCAGCTGTAGCGCCGATGACTTTGAGAAGATGATCCTGCTGACGGGGGGGGGCGTGCCTGCTGAACGTCCCGCGGCCCGACGAGGCCTATAGCGCCCCCTACTGTGGAAACAGGCTGGTGGACTTCGGGGAGGAGTGCGACTGTGGCTCAGAGAAGGTGTGATGTGTAGAGACATGCGTGCCTTACATTCGATTTGACCCACTTTGATACGACGTGTGCCGAAACAGCGGCGACGCTCCTGGCAGTCAGGGCCCGCCCAGATTCAGTGATTTATTACACAACTCGAGCTCCTCGTCAGCGGGAAGTCCAACATCTACGCCGTCCACGTGTTCCACAGCTGTGCGGTGGACCAGCTGGCTCCCGGGCCTTATGTTTGACATCCCTGTTTTATATTAACGTGTCACTGTTGTTGAGTTTTCCTGCACACAGAAAATGAAGACAAAAAAGTTTCGGTTTGTGGGTCATTTTCACGTCTTTGTGCGATTTTCTAACGTTTAAAATGATTATACGCCAGAGACAGAAACTTCCTGTTTAAACCCGGTCACGTGATCGACCACGTGTGTGTCTGTGTGTGTGTGCAGGAGTGTGAGGAGGACCCCTGCTGTGAGTATCGGACCTGTAAGCTGAAGTCTGGAGCTCAGTGTGCGTACGGCGAGTGCTGCTCCAACTGTCAGGTAAACACAGCGAGCCTCGTGACACACACACACACACACACACACACACACACACACACACACACACACACACACACTGTGCGTGCGTGTTGGGCTCTGTAACTGTATGCTTGTGCGTTCAGTTCCTGCCGGGGGGAACCGTGTGTCGCGCCAGCACAGATGAGTGTGACCTGCCTGAGTTCTGTAACGGCTCCTCGTCCTTGTGTCAGAGCGACGTCTTCATCCAGGTGAGGTCCGCTGCATTTACCTGAGCAGGTGAGCTGCTGGCTGAGCTGTACTTCATCACATCTGTGTGTGTGTGTGTGTGTGTGTGTGTGTGTGTGTGTGTGTGTGTGTGTGTGTGTGTGTGTGTGTGTGTGTTTCAGAACGGGCAGTCCTGCAGGAACCAGGAGGCCTACTGTTACAACGGGAAGTGTCAGCACTACGACAGCCAGTGTCAGGCCATCTTTGGAGACAGTACGTACCTCTGTACGACTTCATCTTCTCTCCTCTACCTCATTACTCAGCAGCTGACCCCCCCTTCTCACCCCTCCCCCTCCTCCTCAGAGGCGAAGGCGGCTCCTGAGCTCTGCTTCAAAGAAGTCAACAGCAAAGGAGATCGCTTCGGCAACTGTGGCTACCTCAACAACGGCTTCAAGAAGTGCGAGAGCAGGTAACACACACACACACACACACACACACACACACACACACACTTCCTTAGGGTCCGTCCCAGTGTGAGGAGCTGAGACTGATGATGTCACAAAGTTCAAGTCCCACGCAAGTTAAACGCACCTCCAGCTTTGACCTGATGGTGGCGCTGTGTGATGTGTGCACTCCAAACCGTCACTACACCTGTGTCGCTACCAAACCGGGAAAACCTGAACAAACTCCATCTCCCAGGGTGCATTTCAAAGCCCCGCCCACATGACTGTGCTGTGTTCAGGCGTCTTTCCCACAGTCCGTCTTCGAGCCTCCTCCTGAATCCTCCGATTCTTGTCGAAGTCGCCGCTTCCGTTTTCCTCATCGTGTTTGTTGCCATAGAAACGCCATGTGTGGGAAACTGCAGTGCTCCAACGTTCAGGCGAAGACGGTGTTTGGCATCGAGCCGTCGATCATCAGCACGCCAATCGCCGGAGGGAAATGCTACGGCGTGGACTTCATGCTGGGGTCGGACGTCCCCGACCCCGGGATGGTGAACGAAGGGACCAAGTGTGGAGAGAACAAGGTGAGGAGGAGGGAGGAGGGAAGGAGATGAGGAGTGAACAATGAGGTGTTAAAGCTCGTTTCTTCTTCTGCGGCGCTCAGGTGTGTGTGAACTTTGAGTGCCGCGGCGCCGACATCCTGAGCTACGATTGCGACGTGCACACCAAATGTCACGGACACGGGGTGAGTCGCCTGCCTGTCCTCCTGCCTACCTGTCTGTCAGGTGAGTCACATGACTCAGGTGTCACCTGTCTGTGTGTCGCAGGTGTGCAACAGCAACAGGAACTGCCACTGCGACTATGGCTGGGCTCCGCCTTCCTGCGAGTTATCGGGTTACGGTGGAAGCGTTGACAGCGGACCCACGTGGAACGGTATGTCACCTGGAGAACTCTGACTTACCTGAGGGCAGGCGTCCCGTGTTAACGCGCCTCCTGTGTGTGCCCCTCCCCCAGATAAGGACACGTCTCTCAGGGACGGCCTGCTTGTCCTCTTCTTCTTCGTCCTCCCGCTGCTCGCTCTCGGCGTCTTCGTTTTCCTGCGCAGGAACGAGCTGCTGCGGCGACTCGGGCTGAGCCGCAGGAAGAGGTCTCAGGGATATGAGTGAGTGCATGCACACACACACGCCGCCACGGCCGCAGGAACCACGTGTTCTCTGTGCTGCGTTTAGGGACACTCTGAATATAATTGTAAACCATTAGCTGCACGTGTGGCGCTGCACGTGTGGCGCTGCTCTCACGCTCATGTCTCCCTCAGGGCTGACGGCATGGCTTCAGCCAATCACAGCAGGAGACCGCCTCCCAGAGCGCAACCTCCATCTGTTGCCCGGGGTAACGCCAATAACATCGTCAGAGACGGGGTAAGTTTAGGGTTCACATGAGACTCAGAGTTTAAGTTTTCCCTCGTTTTACACACACCTGCCTCACCTGTCCGTCCAGGTGTGTGATGATGTTTGTAGCATCAGCAGTCGCTCCTGCAGCTTTACCCGGTTTGTTCTGTGTGAGCAGTGAGCGTTACAGAGACCCACAGCAGCAGCACTCTCAGTGGGCGTGTCTACAGAAGGTTAAAATTAAAAATCTTCAGGTGGACACGCCCACACGGCCTCCTGCTGCTGCTGCTGCTGCTGCTGCTGATGATGTTACTAATGACACAGACCTGCTGTGACCCTGCTGATCAGGAGGCTGAGAATGGAGACGGTGATGATGCTCTCCTGGTAAGCCTCAGTGTAGAAGCTGAAGTTAGATGTAGTGATGAGCACACCTCAGCACGAGAACAAGCGGCTGTCTGCACGGGTTACTGATGAGCTGATTAAGCTGTGTGATTAATCACTTTAGTGTGTGTGTGTGTGTGTGTGTGTGTGTGTGTGTGTGTGTGTGTGTGTGTGTTGATGGACTGCATGAGCTCTAACACGCTCTGCTCTCTCTCCATGTGAAGCACCACGCTCAGCTGCTGCCACCACAAGAGGTAAACCCTGCTTACTTCTCATTACCGCTCTAACTACTGCTGCTGATGTAGTGTTAGCTTAGTGCTGCGTGTCTGCAGGTTAATCATCACAGCAGGAAACTAGAAAGCAGCTTTCACTAACCCAATGACATCAGGTAACCTGGGAGAGTCAGACAGGCCAGGTAGATCGGTGTGAGGGTTTGAATCGGACAATGACTCGCAGGTTTACCCAGGTGTACTTCCTCTGTGTGTGTTCAGGTGGTGGAAACCAGCCGGACGGCTCCTTCCCATGCTCTGAAGCCACCACCGCCTCCTCTGTAAGAAGTCGCGCACCACCACATGCACCGAAACACAAACCGAAAACAATCTGAGCACAAAAACTGTCAGTCAAACCTGAAATGTGGAAACTTCACTTTCAAACTAAAAGTTGTATCTTTTTAAACATTTGACGCTACAGCGTATGTTTCCAAAAAATACAACTTTTTGCATTAGCTTCTAAATGATTTGATCTAACTTGATGTTAACTAGTTATAGAAGCTAGCCTTAAGCTAATGATTCTTAGAAGCTAAATTTAAGCTACTGAGCCTTAGATGCTAACTTGAACTGGACAATTGGACTTAACAGTTAATGGAAGTCAAAGCTGTACCTGTGGCTAATGCCAAATCGACTGTATTTAAAAATAATTTTAAGCCAACTGTGAGCTTGCTGGTTACTAAAATGCAATTTAATTTTAAGCTAAATTGTCTTCTAGTCTTCTAGATTTAATAAACTTAAAAGCTGCATTTAAGCTAAGTGGATCTAAATATGAGCCAGATCAGGGTTCTAGGCTAACTTTTTGCCATGCGTGCACCGGTAGAATAGAATAGAATAGAATAGAATTCAACTTTATTGTCATTGCACATGCACAGGTACAGGGCAACGAAATGCAGTTTGCATCCATCCAGAAGTGCTTTAGTGATATAGATATATTACAATATATATTAGCAATAATATAGATATGTGAGTATATTACAGAAATGGGTCTATTATGGTATGTTATAATGTACACGGTATGAAGTATGTTGTGAATATTCTATAACTATAAGTATGTACAGGCTGTAGTGAGTACAAGCTATGTACAGGCTATGAACAGGATATAAATATGAAAAACTATACAGAATATGAAATAAATAACTTTACAGAATCTGAGATATACAGCTATACAGAAATGGGAACTATGCAAGTTGTAAACAGTTGTAGGATTAAAGATTATCGAATGTAGGGCTGCCACAAACGATTATTTTGATAGTCGACTAGTCACCGATTATTTATGCGATTAGTCGACTAATCAGATCATCATCCATTGGACGTAAAACTACAGCTTATTGCACCAGCAGCATCTGCTCTTATATAACTATCATTAGCTTACAGCTTTAAGCTTTTAAGGTGCTAACTAACAATAAAGACAAGATGATAGTTTATTCAATTTTAATGAAATTTGCAGATTGTTTCGGTAAAGTTTAATAAACTCCTTGCTATCTAAAATATAACAGGACACCGGAGTAAATTCTGAGCATCTCACACTTCTGATAATCAGCTGTCTGCTTGACGTTTATTCAGCTGTGTAAAAATTATAACTTTAATCTCAGCCAAACCGATTTACTCAGGAACAAATAAAATACTAAAAAAAAAAAAAAAAAAAAAAAAGAAAAGCCAAACAACAACATTTTTAATTTATCTAAGTGACTCATATATCATGTTTAACCTGAGTTGCGAAAGACGGCGGTGGGTTTGAAAACAATTTGCCGGGAGTCCGGTGTTCTCACGGCTCTAGTGACCTAGCCCCCGGCTAGCTATCGAGCTAGTGGGTAACAAATGTCTCCGAAAACGTCGGAGCGCATTTGAAAATATGTGGTGTCTTGATAAACTGAGCAGATATTTGAGGTTTACACAGCTACATTCTCGCCTGAAAATATGTTAAACGTTTATTTTGTGACCCAGAAAGAATAATAAGAGTAATATTAAAACTAACTAGCTGCCGCCATTGTTGGAAACTGAGCTGGGCTGCGCTATGAATTCTGGGACACAGCTGCTTCTTCTTCGGGGTTTAACGGCAGCTGGCATCCTTGTACATGCAGTGCTGCCATCTTCTGTTTCAGTCCATTATTACACTCTTAAATCCTGCTACTTCTGCGTCTTTTGCGATCTTACAAAGCTTCAAACGACACGTCGACTATTAAATCAGTCGTCGACGATTTTGATAGTCGACGTAATCGTGACTAGTCGACAAATCGTGGCAGCCCTAATCGAATGTACAGAATGATTATTTACACAGAGCTATACAGTAGTGCAGTTAAGATAAGTGAGGGTGTAGATAGTTTCTACAGAGGCTATATAAAGTGCTAGTGGTTGTGAGTGGTGGTTCAGTCCATGTTATTATTGTGTGTTTGAGGGTACAGTTGTCCATTGTGGGGGTGTGTATGTTCAGTCCATGTGTTAACGTGGGTCAGATGTCAGGAGGCAGAGTTCAGGAGTCTGACAGCTGTGGGGAAGAAGCTGTTCCGGTACCTGGTGGTCTTAGTCCGGAGGCTCCTGTAGCGCCTCCCAGAGGGCAGGAGGGTGAAGAGTCCATGCGATGGGTGACTGGGGTCTTTGATGATTTTCCCAGCCCTTTTCAGACACCGCTTCCTGTAGATGTCTTTTATGGCAGGAAGTGGTGCTCCGGCGATGCGCTGGGCAGTTTTCACGACCCTCTGCAACGCCTTCCGGTCCGAGGCAGAGCAGTTCCCGTACCAGACTGTTATACAGTTGGTCAGGATGCTCTCGATGGTGCAGCGATAGAAGTTCACCAGGATGTCTGAGGACAGGTGGTTCTTCCTCAGAGTCCTCAAGAAGAAGAGGCGCTGGTGAGCCTTCTTGACCAGCTTGGAGCAGTTGGTCGTCCAGGTGAGATCCTCGGAGATGTGGACTCCCAGGTACTTGAAGCTGCTCACACGCTCCACAGCCGTCCCCTTAATGTGGATGGGTGGATGTGGGTCAGCATTCCTCCTGTAGTCCACGATGAGCTCCTTGGTCTTCTCGGTGTTAAGCAGCAGGTTGTTTCTGTCGGACCACTCAGCCAGACGATCCACCTCTTCCCTGTAGGCGGCCTCATCGTTGTCACTGATGAGGCCAATCACCGTGGTGTCATCTGCAAACTTAATGATGGTGTTGGAACCATCAGCAGGTCTGCAGTCGTGGGTGAAGAGGGAGTAGAGGAAAGGGCTCATCACACAGCCTTGTGGTACACCGGTGTTCATTGTGATTGTAGATGAGCAGCGGTTATCCAGCCGGACATGTTGGGGGCGGTTGGTCACCGGTGCGCCTAACTCAAATTTTTCAACCACATCGCTTAACACCGCAGTTTTACATGTGCACTTTTTTTGAGGGGGGGGGAAGTTGCAGTCCATACAGACAATATTCATTTCTAAATTATTAACTATCAATCTTGTGCTTAAAGTGCGTTGGCACTCTTTGTCAATATTGTAGAAAATGTTAAACTTGATCATCATCTCGGCTCCTCTGACGACCTGTCTGCTGCTGAAAGGCCGTGGGCAGAGGGGACACTCGGGCATTTATCGCAGCATATAATGTGTTTCTGGACACCCTGCTGCTTTTTCAGCATTCAGAGGTTGATGGCACCGTGTCAGAGCTGGCTATGAATTTCAGACGGATCAGGCCTTAACTTAACAAAAAGTTATCAATCGTTCTTTTCATCTTTTCTTATCACCCACAGCTGCATCCACTCTGTCAGGCCTAGGCTGCTCAGTAGGGCTGGGTACCACCACTGATTTCTGTAATCCTGGGAAACTGTTCTTGAAGTACAGAGAGAGAGAGAGCTGTGCATGAAGTGTGATTTTTATCGTGGTGGAAGCAAAACGGATAAAAGAGGGAATTCATGACGACATTGATCAAATGTGAAGCGCAGTTTGCTGCTTCTTTTGCTGCTGGCTCGGTGGATTTTGGCTGGAGAGACAAAACCTGCAGCTCAGAATCAGCGCAAAAAGACGTAAACGCAGCGCGGAGCCGACGCATCAGAATCGCTAAGCTCCGACGGCGTGTCCGTGTTCGGGCCGTCAGGTGAGAAAGCCGACAAGACAAAGCTGATTCTGATGCGTCGGGTCTGTGTTTACGTCTTTGTGCGGAGTCCATGTACCTGCTCTTGAAATAGTTTTGTGAGCTTTAATCTGAGAATCTGGCGTTTCTGGCAAAACACAGTTATATTTAAAAGTCGATTCAGGATTTAATGAATCGATATCGCTTTATTCAAGCTACTCACCTCCATCTATCCACCTGCACTTTCAACTGGACCACGGACAATCAGAGAGGTCCCGCCCCTGACTATCTCTGATTGGTTTAGTCCACGATAGGGGCATAATGTGTGTCTGTTGTTGACCACACGGAGAGTTGCAGAGATTTTTTTTTTTTTTTGTTACCCGAACACAATTTGGTGGCACCGGTGCGACCAAATTTTTCTTTAGTCGCACCACTGAAACATTTGGTGGCACTCTAGAGCCCTGAGCCAGAGGAAGAAATTTTGTTCACCCAGTAGCAAACTGACTTAATTCATATATTAACGTTAAAGCTAACTGGACTCAAGAGTAAAAAATTTAAAACTAACTACACACAGACACGAGCATTAATTTAACTCGACAAAGAAAGAAACTAGCTAATGTTAAGCTAATCCTAAACTGGATACAGCAGCTTACTCCTAATAGGGAAACACTAGATGGCCATAGATAGATAACATTTATAAGCTAGTCTTTAGAGTGGCTAGGTGCTAAGTGAACCCAGAAGCTAACTGCTGGTGTAGCTGTATCTCTGCAGCAGTTTGAACTGTGGCGGAGTGATACATCATCTCAAACAGAGCGTGCACGCTGTGGTGTTAGTGGCCAGTCACAATGTAAACTCTTTTTCTTCTTCTTTCTTGCACAGAAAACCGAAACCTTCTGCTGCGTCTCAACCTCTGGTGCCTCAAAGACCTGCACCCGCGCCTCCAGTTTAACCAATCAGGGGTCTTCTAACGACACCTGGATGACCCCCCCCCCCTTCTACTTATCTTCAAACCCTTCCCAGCGAACTCAGAGCTAGTTCCTTAGCAACAGCCAGAAACAATTCTGTAGCCACGATAACCAGCTGGCCAGACTGCACGGCCATCGCAGTGAAATGGATCCAGGTGGACCGGACGAGAAACTTCGCAGAACCTCCAGGAACCCAGCAGGTCCAAGCTGGAGCCGCTGCTGTTCTCTAACCTAACCAGGCAATCGGATTGTCCTGAAAGCACGAGTTCTTCTGATTGGTTGGTTTTACGAAGCCTGCTTAAGTATTTTTAAACTTTCTGATTTAGTCATGTGACCTTTCAAACAAAGTATAGCAAGTATAGCAGGCCATGTGGGCCTCTCTCTCTGATTGGCTGGTTTGTAGTTGTGGGTGGAGCATGTATCTGAGCACTGGTTTGTTTCTTTTCTGTCTCTGAATGAAAGCACTGATAGCGCCGCCCATCTGCTCAGCACTGTTTTAGGAATGTAACGCGCCCTCCTGCGGTTGTGTGCCGGTGCGTTTGTTTCTATCGTCTGGCTCGCCCTGCGTTCGCTCCCTCGCTCTTCACAGAACTGTAAATCTACGATATGCAAACAGCGTCTGAGCGCGTAGCTCCTCTGGTCTCAGTTCGTCATGCAGCATGGCACCGTCTCTGCAGGGAACGAACGCTCACTAGGCGAGGCTGCTCGGTATGCCTCTACTGTCCAGGTATTTCCACCAGTTAAAATATGAGTCTGAGCTTGCAAAGCATTCTGGGAACCGTAGGCAGTCACATTTGGTACAAGCAAAGTGGATTAATCTGTTAGAATTGAAACTAAATGAGATGAGTTCAGACCTGCACTGAGAACATGTTCACTACAAGTCTGGGATCAAACTGAACAGCAGTACCTACCAGCTCCTCCCAACATCCTTCATTTCTTTCTTTCAAAGACTTTAGAAAACACACTCATTCCTGATTATTGTTACCAGTGTGACTGACTCAGTGGAGCTTTTTTTAAATCTGTCGCTCTTCTGTTAAGGTTGAAGCTTTTTGTAGATCCACATGTTTCTTCTGGGGGGACACAGACCCCGTTTCACCAGTGTTTTAAAAATGAATTATGTCCAGTGGAAGCAGAACTTTAGCAGAAACATGAAGTTGGGTGTAGCCTGCTGAGCATTCACAGAGTGTGTGACGGCGTCTGAAGGTGGAACAAAGTCCTTGAAATTCTTGGCAATAATGTCCCGAGAGCGTCCACGCTTCCTGTCCCGGGCGAGCAGCGATCACGCGATCACTCTTCCCGCATTCAGGGCGTCTGATTCAAACCAGGGATTTTTACACCACCGGTGAACCAAATGCTTGCGTTCTGCAGCTGACGAGCCTGGATGCACTGTGCTGTGTAACCACGTTGGTATTTTTAAATGCCTTTTTTCACTTACTTTGCTCTTTTGAGGGTTTTTGCACAGAAACTGAGGACTCCACTGAGGATGTTGATGTGTTGCTCACAGGGCTATCTTAGTGCCATTTGACTGTTCATGCCAAAAAAATAAACCGTAGTCTGTGCTGAGCTCCTGAGTGAAGACAGTCGGACGCAGTTATTTAAAGAGCTGAGAGCAGCTGAAGCTTCAGGTTACAGGCAGCTGCTGACTGCAGCGTTTAAAGGGGATCCGTTCTTATCATTTCCACCTCTGCACTTTGTCAGAGTAGCTTTTCATGATTCACAACTTAAATTAATCCAAATTTCTGTAATGCAATCAAAGCTTCACCTCACAAAGCTTAAAGTTAGCTTAAAGGCATCTCCACGGTGCAGTTAGCTTCGGGTGCAGAGTCAGTTTGGAGTTTGTGGGATGACTTCGCTCATAATTTAGCAAAGTCTCTGCTCCTGTTAGCTAGCTGCCTTAAAGTTAGCTGATGTGAAAGGTTTGTGGTGTATATGCGTTTGGAAGTTTGGCCATGTTAAATATGAATATTACAAAATTGTAAAATCAAAACTCTTGGTGCTCAGCAGCCATCTTGGTAATTTAAAATGTTTATTTCTCCAGGTTAAGCTGACTTTAAGACCCTAATTTCATGAAATTGGGTGAATACATGTACTTTTACCAAAAAACCCAAACAGGTAAAAGGTCTCAGCACAGCTGGTGGTCCAGGTGGAAAAAGCTTTAAGTGTTATTTTGGGTCAGCACAGGCCAACGTGAAGCGGTCCCCTTTAAAGCCAATCAGACATCCTCAGTGGGGTTACATTCATACTGAACCTGTGTAAAAGATTTCATTTTCTCTTATTATGAATGATTTAATCATTTCTTTTTGCTTTTCACCTGTAATCTGTGGTCATTTGAACATTTAATTATTAACGTTGCTGCGTGGCGTGGAAGCCTCCGCGCTGACTGATGATTTTTATGATTCGATGGATGATCTCTCACCTGTTGGACAGGTTCAGGTTGTTACAGCCAGTGGAGCTCAAACTTGTGCTGCTTGCTGTGAAAACCAAACCTGGAAGAATAAAGGTCCTTCAGCTGAACATGATAATTTAATAAACTCTGTTCATACAGACTGTGATTTGTTTGCTTTCAGACTTAATAAAGGTGCACAGAAAATAGTTTGTCAGCATTCAGGTTCCCGTTTGTGGCGACATCCATTTAATATACAGAAAAGCACTCACAGCCTGACTGCAGTCATTGTCACACTTTAAATTTGAAAAAATCTTTTTGAAATTCAAAGTTGTTTTAGAATTGTACAGGTTTTTTAAAAATATATTTAGGACCAAAAGGGTTTTTTAATGTCCTGATACAATAACTGTATTTTTAAATAGTTTTGTGGAGTTGGGGCATTAAAATAAAATCAAGCCGTACTTTTTTTCTATTTTTTAAACTGTTATTTTAGACTTAAGTTGTTATTTTTACTGAAATATTTTTTAAAAAAAAATTAAAATACTGTTGAATGACTTTTTCCACAACAAACATTTAAATAAGTATAAAAAAAGATTCCTTGTTAGTGTATTTGTTTAGTTCCGTTTGTAGTTTTTCTACAGCGGGACCACGCCCCTTTCACTGTACGTGGTGACGTCAGCGCGGGCTCTGCTCCTGTGCTCAACACATCGAGCTGTCATCATTTTACCGGGAGAAGCGAAGGGCATCCGGGATACCGGCCGAGAGGGAGCCCAGCACTGTGCTTGGAGGTCAGTACCGGGCATTTAGGGGGGACGCTGGGCCGTGGGCGAGGACACGGTCCGACCTGCGGGCTCACTCGGGGGCGGGTTCCGGTTTTGATTCGTGGAAAATGAAAACCGTCAGGACGAATGCGAAGATGCCTTGTTAGCCTGCTAGCCGCGTGCTAGCTGCTACGGCCTTTTAAAGTAACCTTTGGAGCGAGGCCGTCCGTTTAAAGACTCCATAAGCGGAGCAAACGCCTCCACTGAATGCAAACACAGAAACTTATTCAGAATGAAACTGCTAATAGCTGTTAATTTAAAGCAGGGGCGTTTTGTGAAGCTAATCAGCTAATTATATAACGCGCCGCGTTAGCGCTGAAGCTAAGCGTGCAGCTAAGAGTTTGCGCAGTGAGAGCCGCTCCGTGTGGCGTCACACACAGCGGGTTTTAGCCATTATGCATTCAAAACAGATGATTTTACGATGTCTGGGGAACACGGCCAGGCATTTTCGGGAACTCATGACTCGTGAAAGGACAAAGTGATCGAATGTCCGGGTGGCCAATAGAGAAGTCTGGATTTCTCACAGGCAGCCAGTCAGGAGGCGCGGTAGGCAGGTAGTGGGCGGGTCCAGGCAGGGTTAAGGGGAAGGAGAGCAGGCTGGGAGTGGAGCCCCAACAAGGTCAAAACAAAGCAGAAAGTCCCGGTGGGGGGCGAGAGCAGGCCCGTGGGGGGCTGGGAGGTGACCCCGCCTCCCAGAAGGACACGGTTCCGGTTCTGTGACTGGGTTCTGAGAAGGCCTTGGAGAACTTTAACTCCTTGAGTTCTGTGAAGATCTGCAGAAGACTTCAGACTTGACCCTGTTCGCAGCGTCAGCACCGGTCAGAAGTATAAAGACACCCAGTGTGACACTGATCTCTGATCAGCAGTCGGCGGGATACATGCGGGTTTCCAGCATCTGTGCAGCTGTTTTAGGAAACGGCAGGAACAATATGACCTGCGTGAGTTACAGCTCACTGTTTTGCAAGTTGAAATAAAAGGCAACACCAGTTTAAAGGATTCCCATCAATCCAGAAAACTGCTGGGAGTCACATGACCAAAGAATTGAGATGTTCAACTTGCGAAGAAGAAAAACTCCCAGGATTGTAATAAATATACTTTAACTAGTTTGGTTTAATTATCTCAGGCAGAAAACATATATTGTTTTTCACAAGGTCATAGAAACAGGAAGTGCAGACTCTGCTCACTGTGTTGAGCTTACATTCACACTCTGCTCCGTTTTGAGCAGGACAAACCCTGCTGACCTTGCAGGACCTCTCTCAGGCCTGTTTTGTGGTGGAGTACCTATACGAGGCGAGGTACTTTGCTCTGGGGCGGGTATTGTTTGAGATATGAGCTCAGCAGTCACCAACACAGCCTACTGACCAATCAGATTTCTGGAAAAGAGCGTCACCCTTACTGGAAGATCCTCTGTGTAGACAGTCAGAGGGTCTGGTGTTCTCTTTATCTGATGGAAGAAACTCAGGAGGAGCTCTGCTGCTGCGTCCTGACCTCATCAACATGTAAACAGACTCTTTGTCCTCTCAGAGCATTTAATGCCAAAACTAAAGATTTTTAATTACCACGAGAGTGGCGAGAGGGTTTTAATCACAGGCGTCTGTTCAGTCACAATTTTACTGGTTTCCTTCCTGCTTTGGATAAACTTTATTAATCCGGCAGCTGTTTTCCAGTCTGACTGAGCAAAGCTCACACATTCATGCAGAGTTTTTAGGCCTTTACTCTCTCACACGCATGTGCATGTTTCTGATTGGTCAGAGGCTCCAAACTGTGTCTCTTTCATGTGAACACTGATAAACCTGTCATGTGACCCCGCCCCAGTGTGATTGATAGTTAGCGAGTGAAGCCAGATATGGAAAGATATCCTGGATACGTTGACCCTCATGCAGGCTCTCTGCTGGTTGGTGAAATTTAAAACAGCAGCTAAAAGTCAGACATGGTGTGAGGAGGCTGTGCGGTTTTTATCAATAATCAAACTGTAGTCGTTATTTCTGCAGTGTGTTGTTCTGCTGTGCTTCACAGAATTTCCTCAAATCAGGAACTTTAGACCTTTAAAGGAACAAAAGATCAGAGGCAGAGACCTCGGTGTTCTCGTAGTTTCACAGTGTTTACCTGGAGAAGGGTGAGATGGCACGTCTTGTGTGTGAAAACAGCAGGTCTGTTTTGAATAAACTTTATTGCAGGGGAACAAGGTGTTTTTGTTTTCCTTCTGCAAGTGTAGTCATGTGACTGGGCTGGCTGGCTCAGACAGCGACCTGCACAGAAAGTAAAAGCGTGCAATGCAGCGATCTTACAGGTCGTTCCTGGAGCGCGGCGTCGGCCTCTGATGTCAGGAAATGTTGCTCACATGTTTTGGACTGAAGTTCATGTCTGTGATTGGTCAGTGATCTGTGACCTGGCCCTGAGCCGGCTTCTCGGGGCCGATTCAGCCGGGCGCCACTGATTGCTGAGTGCAAAACCACCATTAGGTCATGTGACCGTTCCGCCTGATGTAAAGAGATCTTTAAGCACTTTTAACGTGTCTGTCAGGCTGTCAGAGCTCCAGCAGTCAGACTTGAAGCCTCTGTTCATAAGGAGGTGAAGTAAGTGCGAGTCTGACAACTGCTGTCTGTAAATCTGAACGTTAGCATCTTTAAATCCACTGTGCCGCATTTCTGAGGACGCCGTTTGTCAGGCGCCGCAGATCAGCCCTGACTCTGACATCGTGTTCCTCTGCAAACAGCAGCTCGAGTCGGCGCTCGCAGTGTTATTAGAAGCTCGTCAGACAGAAACCGCCATCGTTAAATCCTAAAGCACAGCTTTCTCTCACATCTCATTTGAATAAAGGTGACTGTGGTCTGGAGAACAGGGGCTAATTCTCTCTCTTCTTCTCTCAGTGGACTGACGTGGACGTCTGACTGCTTCCTGTTGTGGCACTGACCTGCTTTTTTTCTTCTGCGTCGTTGTGAGGTCGAGGACGTCCGGACTGTCGGACCGAAAGTCACCGCCGTGTGTGATACTTTAAGGACTGCTCATGCATCGTTTAAGGACTTGTGCGGCGCGGTTGCGTCCGCTCACCGCCTCGCAGGCGGCTCAGACTGTCGGCCAACAGCGGCCAATCACAGTCACCTCCACGGGTGGCAAAAGGACGTTTCAGCCAATCAGGTGTTACACAGCACCGGTGGCCTCGGAGCCGTTCCTGAATGGGACGAGCTCCAACTATGTGGAGGAGATGTACTACGCCTGGTTGGAAAATCCCAAGAGTGTTCATAAGGTAAGGAGCAGTGGAGCCCCTGCAGGTGTGGAGTGGTCAGTGCAGAGGTTGGTTTGATTTTACTGCTGGCAGCATCGATGCAGGACAAACCCTCCAAAGGACTTCAGCAGCATTTCAGTGTAATGGGACATAAACCCAGAACCCCGACAATCAGAAGTTAAAGGTTTGGTGATTTTGAACACATAAAAACAGCTGCACACGCAAAGCACCTGCACCGTTTCCACAGTGTTGATAGATTCCACACACAGAAAGAGTCCCACAAATTTAAACCCTAGTGGGAGTGTCCTTTAAGAGGGTCGTTGACCCACTGTTGAGCATGCGCCCCATCCCATGAGCCGAGGTGTGGAAAAGGGTGTGGGCCACTATCAGCAGAGGTTTCGGGTGAAACCATTGTGAGGCCCACGTCTTTCAAAATGATGAAGATAAAAGTTCAGGGCCCTCTAGCAGCCCCGGGTCAGACAGTTTTAGGCGCTCACGTACAGTTTTATATTTTTAAATATTAATATGATGTTTTATTTCACTTGAAATGTAAAAAATAATGTTCTGAAATAAAGAAAGTGTCAGTCTGCCGTCGCCCTGACTGAAACCGACTGAGCTGATACTTTCACTGCACATTTGTCTCCGTGTAAAACAAGCAGCTCTGTTTTTAGTGGCTAACGTGGAGGAAATGCTCGTGTTTACTGAGCCGTGCAGTAAACAAAGCATTTAAAGAATTTGCATGAAGCATTTTTAGAAATGTTCCATCATTTAAAACTACCATCACAGGTGGATCTTCTCTACAAGCATGCTTTCTTCTGATTGGCTGGATTCTGGAAGTACGGAGAAGGGCAACAACCACTCTTAGCGGGTTGTACGGTTTTTGTCAAAGATCACCGTATAAGGAGATCTGTGACGAGCTGATGTCAGCATGGCACGAGTAGAAACAAGTGGAAGTGAGTGTGTAGGGCAGGCTTGACAGGAAAAACTGCATCGTTAGCTCGCCGCTATTCGCATTATGTCGCTAAACTACTGAACGTTCGGGAAACGTTGGCCAAACCAGCAGTGGCACATTTCTTTATTTTCTCCCCGTACTTCATTTCCTGAGGGTTCGATGATAAACACGATAAAATGTGAGAAATGAGCAGAAGATTAAAATGTGATTGGTTGAAAACTGAAGAGAAGGGCGGGATTAGTGAGTGTGACGCTCCAGCTGGGTGGAACCTTTAAAGAACACGCCGTGCTTCCTTGTTAGTGACAAACATGGCTCGTTGTGTCGTGACGCACGGCGCTGGCGTTCACTGCTGGGAGGTCTCCATGAATGTCCTCCAAGAAACATGAACCACAGCGTTGGTGATTCACGTGTTCACGTCGTGTGCCACCGCTGTGTTGAATTACATATGTGCTTCTGATTGGCTGGTTCGGCCTGCAGTGAAACATCTCCTTCATGTTGTCGTGCAGCTGGTCCTGGTTCTGCTCGGGGACCCGTCCACCTCTGACGGAAAGCTGCTGCAAGATATCAAGGACACGAAGAACATGATACAGGAAGTGTGGGGCCTGCTGGTTAGCAGTAACAGAACTCTTTCAAAATAAGAGTGAAGCAAGTGTTTAGTGGGGAAACTCTTGAGGCTTCGATGAGTCAGATTAAACAAAAAAAAAGCTCAGATGAGTGTCGTGTGCACAAAAAGCTGCTGTGGGAAACAGTGGTGTGCATCTGTTTGTAATGATGATGCGTGTGTGTGTGTGTGTGTGTGTGTGTGTGTGTGTGCAAAAGTCTTGAGCCACTCATTTCTTTGTATTTTGTTTCCAAGGAGGCAGACGTTCTTTAAAGTGCTCTTGAGCAACAACTCTCCAGGTTTCTGAAGCTCTTTGTTGTTGGACACTGTAATGTGCTGTAGTGTGTTAGTGAAATGAGGCAAACTCAGAATAATAATATGTGGAGAATCATACAGGTTTTACTGCACAACAGGAACATGTGGAACATGCTGTTGTTGATATCTGGGACGAAGGACGAGCATTAAAATGTGTTTGCAGGCGTTTCCTCCTGTCCACATTCTGAAACACATTACAGCCACACTGACATGTTCAGTGTGCTCTGAGCACATGTGACCAGTCATGTGACAACATCCTGTTCAAGAGTAGCAGCTGTGTCAGGACGGCGCTTTAAAGGGTTTAAAGCAGGGGTAGGCAACTCCGGGCCTCGAGGGCCGGTGTCCTGCAGGTTTTAGATCCCACCCTGGGTTAACACACCTGAATCACATGATTAGTTCATTATCAGGCCTCTGGAGAACTTCAAGAAATGCTGAGGAGTTATTTAGCCCTTTAAATCAGCTGTGATGGATCATGGACACATCTGAAACCTCCAGGACACCGGCCCTCGAGGCCTGGAGTTGCCTACCCTGGTTTAAAGGGTCCGTTAGTGCTTAGAAAGTCTGAAATAAGCTCTGTGGAGACTCATGGAGACGGTGCGTTTCATTGATTTTAGCAGCAAAAACAAATAAGTACAGTATACCATCAGCGTTATGTAACAGCAGTGGTTCATCGGGATAATCAGTGACGTGGACTGTAGACTACAGGAGCCTGTGGGGGCAGTGTCACCTGTGTCACCTGTGTCACCTGCCAAGACTCGATGCTAAGAGGAGCGTAGCGCGAATGGCAAAGCAGCTGGATGGAAGAAAACGGAGTCAGAGATTTAAAAGTGAAAGAATTTCACAGGAAACTGAAGATACAGTGGGGCAAAAAAGTATTTAGTCAGCCACCGATTGTGCAAGTTCCCCCACCTAAAATGATGACAGAGGTCAGTAATTTGCACCAGAGGTACACTTCAACTGTGAGAGACAGAATGTGAAAAAAAAATCCATGAATCCACATGGTAGGATTTGTAAAGAATTTATTCGTAAATCAGGGTGGAAAATTAGTATTTGGTCACCTCAAACAAGGAAAGAAGGAGGGTTGTCCTCAAGAAGAGGACAACCCTCCCCCCCACACACACGTATTCTCATTTTGAAAGTGAGGACATCTAATTGACAACATCTCTTCCCGGTTTCTAACCCTCAGCCGAACTGTAACGCTGACACTGAAACCACATTTTGAGCCTCAAACTGGGGACGGACGCTTTGTCCCCACAAGTGACTGTTGGTCCCCACAAAGATATCTAAACAGGTGCACACACACTCCTCTTGGTACAGAGTGTGTGTGTGTGTGTGTGTGACATGTCACATCTGTTATGTAACGACCTGACACCGTGACCTTGCTGTTATTAGCTTAGCCTGCTAGCTGGACACAGGAAGTAAAGTGTACTGTGGGGCGGGTGCTCGCTGACGCAGAACAGCTGAAGTGTGTAAATCTGGACGCGCTCCACCTTGTGACTCAGCAGGCGTAACCCGCTGTGATGGCTTTAAAGCTTCTTGTGTGACTTCGTCAGTCTCACGCTGTGGAGGAGTCTGGTGTGTGTGTTTGGTCACCACGGAAACGGCATGATGTAGAGCAGAGCTCATTAAGGCCCTCTGACCTCCTGATGGTGAAACGGCGTGCCCTCAGATTCCCTCTTCCTTCATCGAAGCTTTGAGCGTCTCTGAGGTCAACCATCAAACGCCATAAATAATGCTGCGTCCATGTTTGACTCAGCACTGGTTATCTGTCGGTTAGCTGTTCTGACTCCACCCACCACAGGAAGTTCTCTTACTTATAGAGCACACACAGCAACAGCAGGCGCTGAGGTGCCTTCAGTGCAGTAAGATCAGGATCTCTGAGCCTTGTTCATGGCATCATCAACATCTTTCTCTTCTTCCTCTCCTGCAGTCGTGGGATGTGTTTTTCCGGAACGCCAACGCTGGCGCTCCTCCCGGCGCCGCCTACCAGTCTCCTCTGGGGCTGTCTGCAGCGTCCAGCCTCGTCGCCCCCCAGCTCTCCTCTCTGGTCGGAGCTCAGCCCAACGTGGAGAAGCTGGTGGAGGATCACCTGGCTGTGCAGTCGCTCATCAGGGCCTACCAGGTACACACACACAAACACGATCAATACATCCATAAGATTATTGAAAAGCCTGTGCTTGTCAGTGACCCCTGACCTTTGGCTACTGATAGAGTGAAGCCTGTGCTGTAAAATGTTTTCCTGTTTGTTCACCTGCTTATTGATGGCTGCTGTTTGTTGATGGAGACGTTGGTGTGGTGAGTTTAGGTCTTCACAGGTCACACAAACTCAGCCTGATCAATAATTGATGATCAGCATCCATCAGAGCCAAGTGTCGACAACATCCACAGTAGGGCTGGGCGATATGGCCTAAAATCCATATCACGGTGTAATTTGAAACATGTGCTTAAAGGATTTTAAGGCGCACTTAAAATCCTTTAATTTTCTCAAAAATCAACAGTGAGCCTTACGTATGAATTCTGGTTCTGCTTACTGACCTCGAACCGATTTTATGTGCTACACGGCGCTCAAACATCGGTCAAAAATGTTTTAGTGCGACTTTGCTTCAGGTCCCAAAGTCAAACGAACACTGAGAGTTAAACTGTCTAAATTCTTTCATCTTTAATAAAACGATCAGCGTTGCTGCTTTACCAGGTGTAACTATGAAGTTTAACATCCAGGCATCCATGAAAACAGGATTATTACATTTAACAGAGTTAGAAGTTAGCAGGAAGTTAGCAGGAAGTTAGCTCGCTAGCTTCCACCTAAGCATGATATAGCATGTTCTGACTGAGAGATTTCTGAAAGAATTCAAACGTACAGCTCTGCTGTCACTTCCAACATAAATGAAGACTTTAAACTAAACAGCAGTGACGTTTGTAGGGTTACTGAAGTTGGGCTAGCTGCTATATAATGATGTGCTACGTGACCGCTAGCAAAACAGCTATGTTAGCATAAACACAGTGAAGCTGGAGGATGAAAGCTAACACTTTTCCACTCGATAAAAGTTAACGTGAGGGTTCCTGATGGTTAGAGACAAATGCAATCACATGGCAGGATGCTGTAAACGGACCAAACTTCAGTCAGGAGAACAACAGATAATCCTTCCACAACACGAGGTTAGTCATTAATGTACTGCAACAACATGGGAAGTTCAAAGTGACTCTGCAGCAACAGGAAGTGCAGCCGGCTGGATTAAAGCCCGAATCCTGACCCTGACGTGACGCTGTCATAAGGACCTGTGAGGGCCTGAGCTTCCTGTTGTGGTGTGTGTGTGTGTTCAGGTGATGGGTCATCACAATGCCCACCTGGATCCACTGGGAATCAGCTGTGTGAATTTTGATGACGCTCCGGTGAATGCCGGCTTCCAGGATGTTGGTGAGAGCGCCGCAACTAAACCACCAAACAGACCGTGATGTTAACTTTGCTTTTCCCTCCCACCCGCCCTCTCTCCTCCTCCCACCCACCCTCCCCCCTCTCTCCTCCTCCCTCCCACCCACCCTCCCCCCTCTCTCCTCCTCCTCCTCTCTAACACTTCCTGCTTTTCCTAACTTTTCACCGTTTCTCCCGTTTCTGATTTCTTCCCTCCATCCTGCTTCTCATCTGCTCCGCTCTTCATCCTCTGTCTGTTATTTGGTTGCATCTCCTCCTCCTCCTCCTTCATCTCACCCTGTTCTCATCCCCCCCCTTCCTGCCCTGGGTGGGCTCTGTGCTGTTGTCACTTCCTGTAGATCCGAGGGCACCACGTGGCCCAGTTGGACCCCCTCGGCATCATGGACGCCGATCTGGACTCGTGTGTCCCCACTGACATTATCACGTCCTCCGACAAGCTGGGTGAGGAGCTGACCCTCAGAAATCGACCCCCTCTTCGTGTGTTCAGCGCTCCTCCTCGTTGGCTGGAGGAGTCTCTGAAACGTTATCGTACAGCAGAAGAAACTCTTCTGCTGTACGATAACGTTCTGTTCTTAAATCGAGCTCTGTTTCAGGATTTTTATTCTTTGTCTAAACAGAGTCGTTCTTCCTCATCTAACATCTGAAGACCTTCGTTCTGTGATGAAGGTCCGAGAATTAACCTCAAATCATTTCAGTGTTTCCCACACGGAGACGTGAGGAGAGACCGCACGGCTGTGCTGACGTGAACGTTAGTGCCAGTTTATTCATCACAGTCTGGATCATCACATGTTTGTGACACTTGTGATCATTTAAGTTCATTTAACAAACAAACTAAACGTTATTTTTTTGTTATTTTAGTTTAAATATGATATTTTAATTAAAACGAAGAGCTTAAGGCTGTAACCCTCAAACTGTGACACGGGTTCTGATCATGTGGTTCACAGTGAGGCTGCAGCGCTGTTACTCTGTAATAAACAGCATTTACCAGATCAGAGGTTCAGTCCTGCGTCTGTGTAAACTCTCGGTGGTGGTGTGTAGTCGCAGTCTCTCCTCCACGCTCTGTTGAAGTGTGGATGGTTTTCTTCAGTTTGTGGGAAACACTGAAAACATTGACACAATCCTAATCCCGACTTTAAAATCTGGATGATTCTCTGAGATCTAAAAAGCCTGACTGAAGGTGTTTTTAATGAAAGGGGAACGTCCTTTTTCCTGAAGGTGATTACGTCCCCGCCGAGGACCGAAAGCTTTCTCAGGGCCTCTGTAGAAAACGTCCTGATTCGGTGTGGCTCCAGGAGGCCTGGCGGTAACCGGCTTCACTGCCTCAGACCTCACGCTCAGACTCGGAGCTCCTCTCCGCTGGAAAACGCGATCGGCATTAGTGATGCAGCAGGATGAAGCCTTTAATGGTTCTCAGCCGCCTGAGTCCGTTTCTGTTGGACGCGAGTCGCCCATCGTTGACTCCACGTGGAGTCGTAGGATATCTGGAACTGTGGCGCAGCTTTTACTTTGAAGGGCAGCATTCTCGGTTTCCTGTTTGGGCCGCAGCAATCTGTTGGAGACCAGAACAATCAGCGGCCTGCTCGCGCTCGCTTCGTTTAGACTCACCACAGCGGGCCGTGTAGAAACGGCGTGGATGATGACACTCGTTTATTAAAGCTTCTGATTCAAACCGAGCGACCCGCGAGCTGTCCGAGCGTTTCATCCACGCACGCGTTCATGGAGCCCAGTGTGAACACGAGACCTGCCAAAGATCACAGAATCTTTCTGAAGATGAAAAACGCGGCGTCGGAGTCTCTGGGCAGCGGCGGGCTGCTGCTGTAGTTTAGCTTCTGCTGCGTGACGCTGGGCTGTGCACCACGTTAGCCAGAGCGCTCCTCCACTGCTAATCCTGCTCAGATCTTTTCCTGCAAGTTTGAACCTGAAACCCCGCCAAGATGACCGTGAGTCTAAGACGCTCCGTCTCAGAGCTCTTCCTCGTCTTCCTCTCAGGACATTTATTAAATAACAGCAGTCCTGGTTCCAGGTGCTTTTAAACCACCACAGAGGAAGACGAGGATAAAGCAGTACTTCCTGTTTGTTCGCAGTCTGTTGCTAACGGCTCATTAACGTTCAGCTTCGGCTTCAATCTGTGTCGTCAGAAACAGGAAACAGGAAGTCAAAGATCAAAGGTTTGTGGCTTCGCCTCACTGTCTGCGGCTAAATAAACCCCTGAAGCTGTGACTCCACCCACTGTTACACATCAGGACACGCCCCCTCTCGAGCTGCTCTGTGTGCCATGTTCAGTTTGTTGTATTAGCGCTCCCAGGAAGTAGTCCGTCTGAAGGTGACCTGAATGGCCTCGGTGTGGGACGGCTGTGGCGACGCTGTTTAACCTTAGCATGGCGCTACATGTGTCTCTCCTTCTCCACTGCTCCTTCTTCTTCTTTGATCGCGGGGTCAGATGGTGGTGGAGACGCGAGATGCGGGGCGGCTGCTGCGCTGATGAGGCTGTAGGCCGGTGTGGTGGTGTTGGTGCTGGTGGTGTGTAAAGGGGGTTGCAGGTCATTAATGGTGTCCGGGTGTCTCTTCCCTTTGCTGCCCCCTGCTGGTGACCCGTCCAGACGTGGCTGTGTTCAAGGAGAGGCTGCACATTCTCACGGTCGGAGGTACGAGAACCAGCACTGCTGTGAAGTCAGTAGTTGATCTTTAGTGGAGTTTGTCAGTGCAGTAGTTTGAAGGAAACATCTGCAGGAGCTGAAAGCATCAACGCAGCAGACGGCGGGCTCCTGAGCTCCTGCAGAGGGTGCCGCAGCGCCGCGGAGAGATTTCATCTGGTTCAGCATCTGATTCTGTCTTTGTGCAGGAGTTGAAGCACATTTGTGACCTTGCAGCGGTTTAACCAAACTGGAAGCATGTTCACATGTGCAGCTGCAGTCCTCAGATCCTCTCACCAGCCCCACGCTCACCTGGCCAGAGTGTACCTGCAGGCCTGTGTTGGGCAGTAATGTGCACCCAGACAAATGTATAAATAATCACATGATTAGAGGGATATGTCTTCATGAAGCAGAGTATAAACTGTAATTTTATGTCTCAGTTTATCACTTTCACCTGCTGCTGTAGTTTCAGTAAATGTGACATCAGTTTTGTTTTTTAGAAAGAAAGCGAGCATCAACAGGTGAGACGGGAAAATAAAAATCGTGCAGACGGTCACGCCGACAGCATCGTCTGCCTGAAATGTCTCAGACTCTGCTGCTTCTTTACTCCTGTGGATTCTGTCTCAGTGGGCTGAACCACGGTGAAATCTCCCTGTAGCCTGAGCAGCACACAGGAAACACTGAGAGGAAGTTCATCCCGTCTGACTCGACAGGCTCCGCCTCCTCTCAGGGTCCCCTGTGCTCAGCTTTGTTAGCTGCTGCTAGCGTGCTGACCCCCGCTCTGTCCCACAGTTCACCGTTATGTTCATTAGTGTCTGGGCCTGACTCTGAATGTGCTCTGAACTATGGCTTGATGCATGCTCCATCATCCAGGTAAGGAAATCCCAAAAAGTTGTCCTCAGATGCAGATGTGTCCACGTGGATTAAACATATTTATATACTGGTTATTAATAAAAGCAGGCTGTTGTTACTGGGCAGCTCCTCCCTGCTGGCAGATGTCACTGTTCACAGTTTAACAGGTAACTGAAGCTCACCTCCTGCACAGACTACAGTGATGTTCAGCGATGCTGAAAATTAAGGCAAACCCTGAAAGAAGCAACGCGGTAGTTCCTCCAGCATCCAGCCGGGGCAGCAGCGAGTCAGTCCCAATGTTAAACGTGTCCAGCAGCCTGAGACACAAACTCTGTGGATAATTGGGTCGGGATGATGTTACAGCTCACATTAGCATTAAAGGTTGTTTTTTTTAGGGGCGTGGCCTCCTTTTGTAGCTGCTAGGTGTCTGCTAGGCTAATCCATAGCTTTCATGTGATGTCAGATCTACTGGGATACGCCCGCCTGGCCGCTCAGAGTACGGCACAAATGTGCGCGCACACCTTTCCTAACCCCGCCTGACAGGTAGTTTGTTTAAGCTAGCTATGTAGCGCTTTGCATCAGTTATCCGTCCAGATGAAAAATACATGTCGCACGTCGAAAGAGTTCATCCAGTCAGCAGTGAGCAATGTTCTACAACAGACATGGTGCTCAGGGGGAGGGGCTTAGATAAAGCTGCCCTGTTTAGTGACATCAGATTACCAATAACATGGCTGCTGTGAGCTCACTGTACTAACAGACCGTCTAAGAAGACTGAGCTGCAGTTTCAGTGAGTGAAGTTCTGGGATATTTGGGTGTTATTGATTAGCAGGGGTGTGTGTGATGTCACAGATCTGCCATACTGTCCTTGTAGACGCAGCTGGTTATGAATCTGTAAATGTACTGCAGTGACGTCTGGATCTGTCTTTGGGGCGTCTGACATCTAGGGCTGCCACAGACGATTATTTTGATAGTCGACTAGTCACCGATTATTTTTGCGATTAGTCGACTAATCAGATCATCATCCATTGGACGTAAAACGTACAGCTTATTGCACCAGCAGCATCTGCTCTTATATAACTATCATTAGCTTACAGCTTTAAGTGTTTAAGGTCTGTGCTAACTAACAATAAAGACAAGATGATAGTTTATTAAATTTTAATGAAATTTGCAGATTGTTTCGGTGAAGTTTAATAAACTCCTTGCTATCTAAAATATAACAGGACACCGGAGTATATCTGGAGTATCTCACACTTCTGATGATCAGCTGTCTGCTTGACGTTTATTCAGCTGTGTAAAAACTATAACTTTAATCTCAGCCAAACCGATTTACTCAGGAACAAATAAAATACTGAAAAAAGACAAACAATAACATGTTTAAGTTATCTAAGTGACTCATATATCATGTTTAACCTGAGTAGACAAAGACGGCGGTGGGTTTGAAAACGATTTGCCGGGAGTCCGGTGTTCTCACGGCTCTAGTGAGCCTTGCCCCCGGCTAGCTATCGAGCTAGTGGGTAACAGACGTCTCCGAAAACGTCGGAGCGCTTTTGAAAATATGTGGTGTCTTGATAAACTGAGCAGATATTTGAGGTTTACACAGCTACATTCTCCATGAAAATATGTTAAACGTTTATTTTGTGACCCAGAAAGAATAATAAGAGTAACATTAAAACTAACTAGCTGCCGCCATTGTTGGAAACTGAGCTGGGCCGCGCTATGAATTCTGGGACACAGCTTCTTCTTCTTCGGGGTTTAACGGCAGCTGGCATCCTTGTACATGCAGTGCTGCCATCTTCTGTTTCAGTCCGTTATTACACTCTTAAATCCTGCTACTTATTCCTGTGTCTTTTGGGATCTTACAAAGCTTCAAACGATGGGTCGACTATTAAATCAGTCGTCGACGATTTTTACATTCGACTAATCGTGGCAGCCCTACTGATATCTGAGCACTGACGCTGCTTCACGTCGTGTAATGTCAGTGACCTCGCGCGTGTTTCAGCACAGTGCGTCGATCCCTTTTCCTCAAGTTTAGCTTCATGTTTTTGGACAGAAGCATGAAAAAAATGTTACTGAGCCCCAAATCGAGGCTGGGAGGAGAAAATGTTCCGCCTGTGTGTTCCAGCCCTGTCACCAGGTTCAAAGCGGACCTGAAACAGAATATATCAGTCAGACTGTCTCAGCAGGACAACTGCACAGAGCAGCAAGAAGCTGTGCGTAAACTGCCCGCTGGTGCTCCACAGGTCACACTGGTCTGAGTCCAGCTGTTACTGTCACAGAGGGCAGGGACTGAGCACTGACCTCAGGACAGAGCCTCTGTTTTTACTCGAGAACAAAGACGTCAGAGGTGCTTTGTAAAAAACAACCTCAGCATGTTTCATCTGAGCTGCAGCTCCAGATGTTTCACTGAGGTCAGTTCAGCAGCTGTCTGAGGTTTGTTCCTCAAAACATGAAAGATCCTGAAACAGACGTCAGGGTGGCCACACACACTCAGACCTGCACACATGGGGCAGCATTACATCTACTCCATCTACACACAGTCCCCGCTTTAAAGTAATAAACTGCTGTCAGTACAAAAGCAATGACAGGCTGTGATTAGCGCCCCCATGAGGCTGAAATGTTTAGAAAGAGAAAACGGGTGGATGAAAAGGGAGTTCAGTCCAGGAGGGCACGACACACACGGTTACTACAGACCAACGGTCGCACAGACGGACAGAAATGCTTACAGACTCAGGAGAAGGCAGACGCTCGTCTGAGGCTGCTGGAGCCAGGGCACGATGTCCATAGCTGAGCTGTGGGGGGCGCTGGTGGTGGTCTGTGGGGGCGCTGGTGGTGGTCTGTGGGGGCGCTGGTGGTGGTCTGTAGGGGGCGCTGGTGGTGGTCTGTGGGGGCGCTGGTGGTGATCTGTGGGGGCGCTGGTGGTGATCTGTGGGGCGCTGTTGGGGCGCTGGTGGTGGTCTGCAGGAGCTGTCAGCCGAGCGTCCATGGGGACATCCTGCTTTGCTATGTGAGGTAGATTGAGCCTTTTGAGTGGCTCCTTTGCATGTGTGCGGGTTCTCTGATTGGCTGAGCCTGAAGTGAGACTGCAGGCAGGACGAGTGCTCAAAGAGACGCTCCTCCAACTTCATCACACCTCCTCCCCTAACGTCCCAGAATCAGTTTAAAGTCAAATGATCCCGTTCTGTCATCACTGCTTCTTCAGCTTATCGCTGTGCTGACGTGGAGTTTCGTATCGGAGACCAGCGCCGACACGCAGGTCATCAGAAACGCTCCTGGTGTTTCTGTTTCGGAGCACAGGAGCTCGGAGATCCTCACAAACCCCACGGAGTCCGAGTTTGAAACTGTCTCATTATATTATTATATCTGATCACGTTAATCAATGATGACATCCTGAAGGTTTCAGCCCCGAGGCTTCATATTGCAAGGTAGACTCTACAATAATACAATCATGTGACCCCGTATGAGCAAGCACTTAGGCGACCGTAGGAAGGAAGAACTCCCTTTTAACTTCCATGTTTTCCCCGCTTCAGTGACGGCGTTTGACCCAGAGTCTGTGAGCTTGTGTATTTGAGAATAGCAGCTGTGCAGCGTTCGGCTGCTGCAGGAAGTCACCCGTGTTACAGCATGTTGAAGCGACGCCCACAGACGTGAGGGTCAGTAACAGTTCATCAACCTGACGAGTGGCGTGCGGCGCGACCAGCCGGCTGTGACCACAGGATCAGCTCTGAATGGGTCTCGCTGCACTAATGAATCAAATGCACCCTTTCCTGTACAGCGCCGTGTTTTTACTCACGCCTCAGTCAGCTCGCGCTCCAATAGTTTCCTACGCTCACGTCTGCACGCCGCAGCAGGTCTGACCGTCACACGGCGAGCGTTTGTTAGGAAGCAGTGTGAAACGGTATTCACGTCCTTATGATTCAAACAGACGTCCTGCAGGTTCAGGTGGAGAAACCTGCGGCGCCTCAGTGGACTGAAGCTGCTGTTCTTGTGATGGTGCTGGAGCAGCAGCGATGATGATGATGAAGGCGGTCTGTCGAGCTTTCAGGCTGCTGATTGGTCTAAACTGTCGAGGCTAACGACTTATTTTATTTGTTTTGGACCCACAACACCTCCTCCACCTCTGCTGTCCTAAAACCATTAAAACCTCCACTACTCTAATGCCACCTCCTCCCCCTGCTCCTCCTCATCCCCCTCCTCCTCATCCCCCCTCCTCTTCATGCCCCCTGCTCCTCCTCATCCCCCCTCCTCCCCCTGCTCCTCCGCATTCCTCCTCCTCCCCCCTCCTCCCCCTGCTCCTCCTCATCCCCCCTCTTACCCCTGCTCCTCTTCATCCCCCTCCTCCCCCTGCTCCTCTTCATCTCCCCTCTTACCCCTGCTCCTCCTCATCCCCCTCCTCCCCCTGCTCCTCCTCATCCCCGCTCCTCCCCCTGCTCCTCATCCCCCCTCCTCCCGCTGCTCCTCCTCACCCCCCCTCTTACCCCTGCTCCTCCTCATCGCCCCTCCTCCCCCTGCTCCTCTTCATCTCCCCTCTTACCCCTGCTCCTCCTCATCCCCCTCTTACCCCTGCTCCTCCTCATCCCCCCTCCTCCCCCTGCTCCTCCTCATCCCCCCTCCTCCCGCTGCTCCTCCTCACCCCCCCTCTTACCCCTGCTCCTCCTCATCGCCCCTCCTCCCCCTGCTCCTCCTCATCCCCCCTCCTTACCCCTGCTCCTCCTCCTCCCCCCTCCTCCCCCTGCTCCTCCTCATTCCACCTCCTCCCCCTGCTCCTCCTCCTCCCCCCTCCTCCCCCTGCTCCTCTTCATCTCCCCTCTTACCCCCCTGCTCCTCCTCCTCCCCCTCCTGCATGTGTAAATCTCCCCCTTTCTGTTGATTAAAACTTGTCTTCATCACTAACTCCTTGTGCACGTTTTTCTGTCTCACCTCTTCTCCTCCCTTCTTTCTCCTCGTTCTCCTGCTCCTCCCCCTCCCCTCTTGCTCCGTGGTGCTTCATGGGACTTGTAGGCTTCTACGGTCTGGAGGAGTCGGACCTGGAAAAAGTGTTCCGGCTTCCCACCACCACCTTCATCGGCGGCTCGGAGAGCGTGCTGCCGCTGAAGGAGATCATCCGCCGGCTGGAGGTGAACGCACACACACAGACACACACAGACACACACAGGCACACAGACACACAGACACACACAGGCACACAGACACACACAGACACACACAGGCACACACACACACACACACACAGGAAGTGGAAATGAGCAGTTGAAATGTTTTACAGGCAAATTATTCAGGACAATGACTGTGTGTCTGTGTGTGTGCGTGTGTGTGTCTGTGTCGGTGCAGATGGCGTACTGTCAGCACATCGGGGTGGAGTTCATGTTCATCAACGACCTGGATCAGTGTCAGTGGATCAGGCAGAAGTTTGAGACTCCGGGCGTGATGCAGTTCACTCTGGAGGAGAAGCGGACGCTGCTGGCCCGCATGGTCCGCTCCACCAGGTCAGAACCCCCACACACTCAGGTCCCTCACGCAGATTCATCCACACACTGATTTTATAAGCTGGAGCAGGAGGGCGGAGCCACAGAAGACCCAAAGATGAACCCTGAGGTACGTCAGCATCGTAAACCACCACGAGCCGTTTCTGACAGCTCGTGGTGGTTTTACCCGCAGCGAAACTCAAGCCCGCCACTTCAGTCACCTCAGCTTTCTGAGAAACAGAAGCTCAGTGCTCTGGTGTTTCAGTCATAACCAGTTTGATCCTCACGCTGGTCCCATCGATGGGATGTCTGCTGTGAAATCTCCCACTCCAACACGGAGTCGTTGGGAAACACGGTGCGGCTGCAATAAGCGAATCTGCAGTCTGCGTTGGGAATAATCGGCGTGTTTACCTGTGTTCAGGTTTGAGGAGTTCCTGCAGAAGAAGTGGTCTGCAGAGAAGCGCTTCGGCCTGGAGGGCTGCGAGTCTCTGATCCCCGCCCTGAAGACCATCATCGACAAGTCGTCTGAGAACGGCGTGGAGAACGTCATCATGGGAATGCCCCACAGGTACAACTACACGCTGCTGTTCTCTGTTACCCGACCGCACGCACGCCGCTCCACAGTCGATGACACCTGCGTGATGTCATCAGAAAGGAGGCAGCAGCTTCCAGGAGAAATCTGCATCCAATCAGCGAGTTTGATGGCGTCAGCGCTCCTCAAGGTTACAAAAGCAGCAGCCCGACAGTGACGCACTGAAGACAGGAGTCGGAGCACAAACATGTTGAAATGTTTGCTTTTAATTTTAATGTATTTCTGCTTCAGTCAAAGACGACAGAGTAAATAAATACAGGCTCAGCTCACACCTGTGTGAAGACGAACGCCGCGAGCGCGCTGTGATGGCCTCTGTGTCTTTCAGGGGTCGTCTCAACGTCCTGGCCAACGTGATCCGGAAAGAGCTGGAGCAGATCTTCTGTCAGTTCGACTCCAAACTGGAAGCAGCTGATGAGGTCGCTGTTTTTACTGCTGTTTGTTCGTTTACTCTCGATTTTCTTTCCCCGTCTGATCCAACCTGTCGTGGTTGTCCTCAGGGCTCCGGCGACGTGAAGTACCACCTGGGGATGTACCATCGCCGCATCAACCGCGTGACGGACAGGAACATCACGCTGTCTCTGGTAGCAAACCCGTCTCACCTGGAGGCCGTGGACCCCGTGGTTCAGGGAAAGACCAAAGCTGACCAGTTCTACTGCGGGGACACAGACGGGAAAAGAGTAAGTCTGGCGGAAGTACTCGGATACTTTATAGTAGTGATACTGCACTGTGGAGATACTGTTACAGGTCCAGGTAGTTTTTCTAGCTCAGAGCAGACTCGACCTTCAGGTAAACAGCGCAGGCTCATTTTTTTTCCTGGAAACTGTTGGAGGTGTTTCTGTGCAGGACGAGCTTTCGACCAATCACAGACTGACAAAGTGTCATTAAGTTCATGTGTTCTCTGCGCAGGTGATGTCCATCCTGCTGCACGGAGACGCCGCGTTCGCCGGTCAGGGCATCGTCTATGAGACCTTCCACCTGTCCGACCTGCCGTCCTACACCACGCACGGCACCGTGCACGTCGTGGTCAACAACCAGGTAACGCCACAAAGAAACGGACCGTGAGCCGCTAACGCAGACCGCCGTGCAAACACCTCTCTGTCGTTGTGTCTGCAGATCGGCTTCACCACCGACCCTCGCATGGCCCGCTCCTCGCCGTACCCCACAGACGTGGCTCGTGTCGTCAACGCTCCCATCTTCCACGTGAACGCCGACGACCCCGAAGCCGTCATCTACGTCTGCAAGGTGGCGGCTGAGTGGAGAGCCACCTTCCACAAAGATGTCGTGGTCGACCTGGTCAGTAAAAACGCAGACAAACACTCTCTGACACGAAGCTTTCAAAGCTGATCGCCGACATCTGGAGTTTGCTCCCACCTGTTCACACAGCTGGAAACAGTCTTTACAGTGTGTGTGTGTGTGTGTGTGTGTGTGTGTGTGCGTGCGTGCGTGCGTGTGCAGGTGTGTTACCGTCGGATGGGTCATAACGAGATGGACGAGCCGATGTTCACTCAGCCGCTGATGTACAAACAGATCAAGAAGCAGAAGCCGGTCCTGCAGAAATACGCCGAGAAGCTGATCGCAGAGGGAGCCGTGAGCCGGCAGGAGTATGAGGTAGGACTCGCCCACCAGGCGAATCCTGCTTACAGGTCACCGTGATGTCACTTCCTGAACGTTTGTCTGTTTGCAGGAGGAGATCGCCAAGTACGATAAGATCTGCGAGGAGGCATACGCTCGCTCCAAGGACGAGAAGATCCTGCACATCAAGCACTGGCTGGACTCCCCGTGGCCCGGTGAGAGGGCGAGGAGGCGGGGTCGAGTCGCTGTCAGCTTCCTGATCGCACAGATTCAACTCTCAGGACGTTGTTTTCACTCTGGCGTTCAGCTCCAGACTGTTAACCCTTTAAACTCGCTGTTTTCAGGTTTTTTCACCCTGGACGGTCAACCAAAGTCGATGAGCTGCCCCTCCACCGGCCTGACCGAAGACAACCTGAACCACATCGGACAGGCGGCCTCGTCCGTCCCCGTGGAGGACTTCACCATCCACGGAGGTCGAGAACGGCACCGCTTTCTGACCCGGCAAACGGGAACGAAGACGTTCAGCTGACGCTGTCGTTTCTCGCCGCAGGTCTGAGCCGAATCCTGAAGGGCCGCGCCGAGATGGTGAAGAACCGGATGGTGGACTGGGCCCTGGGCGAGTACATGGCCTTCGGATCGCTGCTGAAAGAGGGGATCCACATCAGGCTGTCGGGGCAGGACGTGGAGCGCGGGACCTTCAGGTAAACCTGTAGGCGTGTCTTGCAGCGGCATGTGACACACAAAGCAGAGAGAGCTAAAGAAGCGAAAAACCACGACACAAAATAAACTGATGGCGTGACGTCAGGAGGAGACGAGCGGCTCGGAAAACGCCCCCGATCGTCTCGGTCTGCTCGTCTTGACGCCGTTAGCAAGTTAGCGCAGAGCGCGGGTGGTTGACGGGTGTCCTCTGTGTGTCCCCTCACAGCCACCGTCACCACGTCCTCCACGACCAGAACGTGGACAAGAGGACCTGCATCCCCATGAACCACCTGTCCCCGGACCAGGCGCCGTACACAGTCTGCAACAGCTCGCTGTCCGAGTACGGTGTGCTCGGTCAGTCCTCGCTCTCCACAGATGATGCGTCATCGATGGCGTCTGTGTTTTTGCCTGATGGTTGTTTCTGCGTCTGCAGGCTTCGAGCTGGGATTCGCCATCCAGGAGAAACAAAACCAGGAGATGAACTATGGACAGGTGAGCAGAAGCATGAGGTCACTGGGCGTCTGTGTGCTGCCCACCTGGGTTAGAGCTCCCTCTGCTGGTCCACTCGTGCAGGTGAATAAACAGAAAAACACTGTCACAGAAACGCTTTGGGAGGGACGAGGTCTCAAAGAGAGGTGGAGGTGTGTTTGGTGACGGGGTCGAGTTTAAACCTGAGGTCGGTGCTGGCGGCACCGGAGCACGACGCCTCTGCTCCAGCACAGTCCAGATTTGTCCTCTGTCAGCAGACAACCAGTATTTCCTCACTTTTAGCCGAACTTGTGCTGAGGACACCTGTTTGATGACATCACTGATAAATTTGTCGTGGTTTTTTCCCAGATGGGTGGTCCAGCCTACAATAACCAGTTCATGGCCCACTCCGGCCCCCGCGGCCCTCCTGGCATGGCTCCTGGAGGTATGGGCCCAGGTCCAGGCCCCGCCAGAGGTCCCCCTTCAATGGGCCCCATGTACGGACCAGGAGGGGGCCCGCAGAGGGTCCCCCAGCACCCAAACTACGGCCCTGGACCACAGCAGGGACACCTGAGGCCCCCGCAGGGCCTCAAACGACCATACAGCTCAGAGGTGAGGCTCGGGAGTCCGTGCTGCTGACCCTCAGGTTACTGTGTCAGTGAGTGAATTCACACCTGTGTCCACACCTTTCCCGCCCTCAGTCCTTCCCGGGAATGTCCCAGCAGTATGGCGTTCCCGTCGGTTCCAGTGTGAACGTCATGCCGGGTCCCGGAGGTGGCGGTGGATCCATGCCTGGTTCAGCTGGAGGCGGTCACGGTGGCCCCTACTCGGGCCCCAACATGCAGTACCACCCAGGTAGGACGCTGTTAGTTTCACAGGTCAGTCTAACGAGAACCCACCCCTGCCACTCCTGACAGGACAGGAAGTGACCTCAGCCTGGTCAGGTTTGTAAGGCTGGTCTGACGACAGGTGTAAACTGTGTGCAGGTGCTGGGTCCTCGTACCTGCCCACGCCACAGTAAAGCTCACAGGGAACGCTGGAGCAGAACGGGCCTGGGAAGTGTTTGTTTTCTTTGGTGTTGTTTTACATGGTTCCTGAAGTTTAACGTCACATGACGCCATCAAACAGGATTAACTGCACCCTGTCTGCAGGTGGTGTGAGGTGGAGGTTTCACCACAGCTGATGATGGGAAAGCAGACCTCGTGTTCTGATTATTCAGGTGTGCTTTCTCCTCGTCTTCCTGCAGGTCCCGCTGGTCCAGGTCCCGCCCCGCCACGGTCTGGCTCCTCCCCCTCCTATCAGAGCCATAAAATGCCCCTCCCACCTCAGTACCCCCCCCTCTGGACCCCCCAGTTCGCAGTACTACAAGGTGAGCAGCTATAACGGTGTTGTTGGAGCGATGGAGTCCTGAGTGCCGTCACCTGTTGATTAACAGCTGATGTTTGTGCAGCAGGACCAGTTTAACGGGCAGGGCGGCTTAAACACTCTGACAGCAGGGGGCGCCGGAGGAGTGTACAACTCCTTCAACCAGCCATCAGGGGTAAGGAGCGCGCACACACGTGTGTCTGTGTTCGTTGCGAGTGTTTGCCTGATTTGGCTCCTCCCTCTTTAACACAGCTTTCTTCTTATTAGCTGCCCCTCCTTAATAATGAGTGGGTGGGGCTTTTATCCCCGCCTCTGTGACGTCATATAGACCCCTGTGTTAACCTGAGTGTTGGTGCACACACATAATCAGAAACACACAGAGCAGGAGACATGTGACAGGAAGTGAGGGCGCACATGCTGAAATAAGGTTTTTGTGTTTTCTGTCGTCTCTCCGGCGCCGTCTGTTAGCCGGGGCGAGGGTTGCCAGGTTACCCCTCTTCTCCGGTTCCGGGAAACCCAACACCTCCCGTCACCCCCAGCAGCTCCATGGCTCCGCCCTACATGTCGCCTGGCAGCGGTGACGTCAAGCCGACGCCTTCTCCCTTCCTGCCTGACATCAAACCCAACATAGCTGGCCTGGCCCCTCCCCCGCCGACAGGTACACACACACACGATCATCGATTAGAACCAGCTGCTTGAGTCAAACTGAGGTCATGAATGAAATGAAGCTCTTTATCCGAGGGAAATATTCTGATTAGTCCACCATAATAAACAGATTAACATCATTTGGTTTCATAATCAAAGCTGATTTCAATAATCTTCAATAACAATAATCAATCAATAATGTTTCATGATCAGTCAGGTCTTGAGATTATCAGGAAAATGTTCCAAATTTTGTTTGTGAAATAACCTGATTATTTTTGTCCCACTGATTCAAAGTCAATGTGCAGGTGTGTGACCGATGACTTCCTGTTTACAGGTAACCCTAGCGACGACCTGCGGCTGACCTTCCCAGTGAGAGATGGCGTGGTCCTGGAGCCCTTCAGATTAGAGCACAACCTGGCCGTCAGCAACCACGTCTTCCAGCTGAGAGAGTCCGTCTACAAAACACTCATCATGAGGTGCGCGCACACACGCACGCACACACACGCACACGCACACACGCGCACACACGCACACGCACACACGCGCGCACACGCACACACACGCACACACACACCTTCATTTTAAAGGTGTATCAGTAACTGCTTCCTTCAGAGAGCTTATTTATTTTCTCTGTGTGTGTGTGTGTGTGTGTGTGTGTGTGTGTGTGTGTGTGTGTCAGGCCTGACCTGGAGCTCCAGTTTAAGTGTTACCACCACGAGGATCGACAGATGAACACCAACTGGCCCGCCTCTGTCCAGGTGTGACCTCCTTACAGCTTCACCTTTGTGTTGATGAGTTTGGAGAAAACGGAGAATATTTCCACCGTGTGCTCCACGGTGACGTCCTCGAAGGTCAAAGGTTAATGAGCACGATCACTAAGCTGCTCCTTCGTCCTCCTCAGGTGAGCGTGAACGCGACTCCTCTCACCATCGAGCGAGGCGACAACAAAACTTCCCATAAGCCTTTGTACCTGAAACACGTGTGTCAGCCGGGCAGGAACACCATCCAGATCACCGTCACCGCCTGCTGCTGCGTAAGGACACACACACACACACACACTCACACACACTCACACACACACACACACACCCCACCACACACCACACCCCACACTCACACAACACACACACACACACACTTCACACACCCTCCACTCACAGCACACTCACAGCACACACACCACACACACACGCGACACCACGCACACACCCCACACACAACACACACACGCCCACACGCAGCACCCACACACACACACACCACACCACACCGCACACCACACACGCACACACCA